>NC_091123.1:49264443-49534443 GCF_040183065.1 Periplaneta americana
TACTCTTCGATATGGTACCCTCCTGTTCGGAAAGCGTCGTTCATATTCAGCTACGGCACGCAAGGAACTTTCATCGCACAAACCATAAACATACACAATATCGGCGTATTCTGTAGTAGAAAATTTATAAGGCATCTTAAAAAACACAACATTTCCGATAACTGTACCTGTATAATGTGCTGGTTCTGTGTCATTACTTCAGACAATGCCCCATCACCCGGTTTGTTTCTCTCATCTACATCGCTCACAATGCAGAATTCCAATGTTATGTCATTCATTGCGATTGGTGATCTTGTCTCACGTTCTCACGTCAGCACATACGATAACGTCTGATTCACATTGGGGCGAGATGTTTTACCAAAAAAAATGCACCTAGCTCCGCCATCGTTCGAAAACGGACCTATGTTCATATGAAATTTTTCACTCAAAATGGCCTAAGATATCGTATCCTAAATTTTTTACCTTTCCTCGTGAATCACCCTGTTCCAGTCCGTTACAATGTTGAATAACAGCATTGACATCCGGTCATGTAGCTGTCATTCTCATGTCAACTTACAAAATCTTTTACATACGTAAAAAGTCTACTTATATTACATATAAACATACACATGGTTTAAAATGTTTTTAGATTTATTTTAATTTGTTTATTTTTCCCCATTAGTTCTTCTCATACTTTCCAAAAATATGTTCGTATGGATTTTATTGTTTGTTCATTTGTAGTTCTTGATTGTTATGTTATGTTTTATTTAACGACGCTCGCAACTGCAGAGGTTATATCAGCGTCGCCGGATGTGCCGGAATTTTGTCCCGCAGGATGTATTTCTTGATGTTTGGGCCAATACAATTTTATTACTAAAATGTAGCCATTCCTTTAAAAGAAATTGCGTTTACTCCATTCTGTCTTAACATATTATATGTTAACAATATATGTTTCATATCTTCTATTTCGCGACATAGTACACGTCTGTCATTTTACATATCCCCATAAAACCCTTAGTTTCCACACTCCTAAACTAATCTATGCAATACCAATTCTAGCATTCATATCGCATATTATCACAATAGAAATTATTTTAAAGTCATACTGAGAGATACGACATGCGACTTCTGCCTTACTCTCCATGTGTTAGGGAGTCTACCGGCCTTGAAATAGGAAGTACGATAAAGACTACACCTTTATTAATATCCGTGTTATGAAAGATTTAACAGTTATTGTTACAGTAATGATAATTTGATTGTCCCATATGTATTATTCTACTAGTGTAGTGAAGCACATACTTGTTACTTGGGACTTGTGCATTGCCCTCGGTTGGTACACAAAACACGTTCTGGTGGTGTTCCACATGATGCACTCCACATTCGGCGATTTGTTCTCATTTCCTAGAGTAACCCTCTCTTCCACTTGGTTACAATCACAACTCCAAAGTCGCTGTACATATTGGGGTTGTTCCCACACTCCGAACAACATCCGGTCGATATACACTGGGGCACACATGTTCTTGTTAACACATGGCTTCTCTATGTGGCCGCACATTTCTTCATATTTCCCAAATGGCCACACGTCATTGTATATTACCGCTAACCCTACAAAGTCTAAAGCACGTCTCTGAAGGAGCCGGCAGTAAAGAGAATTTTATGCTACATAATGCCCTGTTGGGAAGAGACTACTCAGGCCTGAGCTTTGTTCATACAGTACGACTACAAGATCCTTCATTACAAGGAGATGCAGCCAGAACTATGCTCGTATTGGGATATAAAGTGTTTTCTTTTTTAAAATCTGTTAATATTCTTAAGTTCACAAAGTTTTATTTTTGCGAACAGCTATCTTGAATTCTGAAAAATAAAGACTTAAGATTGCAATCATCATCAGTCATAAGTAGAGCCCGGATGTTTAAGCATTTGTAACAGATAAAATAGGCAGGGAAAAAGGCGAAATTTAGAAAAGGCATTATACATTTTAAAAAGGCATCTTTATATATTCTTGCATTAAATTTAAATTATATCAACATAACTCACATATTTACTTCGTAGGTGACAAATATTGAAACATAGCTTTCATTAATATATTATATTATATAAAACACGGAAATTTTACTTGAAGCAAGTAAAGCGATAGGTTTGGAAGTAAATCCCGAAAAGACAAAGTATACAGTTATGTCTCGTGACCAGAATATTGTACGAAATGAAAATATAAAAATTGGAGGTTTATCCTTCGAAGAGGTGGAAAAATTCAAATAGCTTGGAACAACAGTAACAAATATAAATGACACTCGGGAGGAAATTAAACGCAAAATAAATATGGGAAATGCGTGTTGTTATTCGGTTGAGAAGATTTTATCATCCAGTCAGCTGTCAAAAATTCTGAAAGTTAGAATTTATGAAACAGTTATATTACCGATTTTTCTGTATGGTTGTGAAGATTGGACACTCACTTTGAGTGGGGAACAGAGATTAAGGGTGTTTGAGAATAAGGTTCTTAGGAAAATATTTGGGGCTAAGAGGGATGAAGTTACAGGAGAATGGAGAAAGTTACACAACACAGAACTGCAAGCATTGTATTCTTCACCTGACATAATTAGGAACTTGAAATCCAGACCGTTGAGATGGGCAGGGCATGTAGCACGTATGGTTAAATCCAGAAATGCATATAGAGTGTTAGTTGGGAGGTCGGAGGGAAAAAGACCTTTAGGGAGACCGAGACGTAGATGGGAAGATAATATTAAAATGGATGTGAGGGAGGTGGGATATGATGATAGAGAATGGATTAATCTTGCTCAGGATAGGGACCAATGGCGGGCTTATGTGAGGGCGGCAATGAACCTCCGTGTTCCTTAAAAGCCAGTAAGTAAGTAACTAATATACTTTATTATTAAATTTAAATTATATCAACATAACTCACATATTAATTTTGTAGGTGTCAGAAATATTGAAACATGGCTTTCATTAATATACGGAGTGTATACAAATGATTCATCGGGTTTTGACATCGTATGTCTTCAAATGTATGATGTCCATCCATTTTTACTAATAGTCAATCGAAAGAGCACATTTTCAAGTTCTGTACATATCATTACAAATATTATATGTGTCCTCGTGTTAACCGACACACATCTCTGCGGTAGTCCAGTTCGACTCATACACGTTGGAGCATGTCATTGTCGATGTTCCTCAGCGCAGCAGTGATGCGATCCCGGAGTTCAGCCAATGCTGTCGGCATAGGTGGCATGTAAACATTCCCTTTTACATACCCCAAAGAGAAAAATCACGAACTTTGAGGTCAGAAGACCGTGGGGGCCACCTGAGGAGTGCCAAATCATCCTGAGCACATCGCCCAATCCACCGGTTTGGACGTTCCTCGTTCAGTTCACGACTTGCTCGACGTGTTGACTTTTGTGGGCTACGAGCGAATGCCTTTCGGATTCTCTCCACCTTTTCAGCTGAAACACCTGGTCGTCCTGAGCTTTTTCCTTTACACAAGCACCCTTTGTCTTTCAACTGTCGATACAACCGCAGAATGCTTTGGTGGTTTTGTGGGGCTCCTCTGTATTGCCTCCGGAACGCACGCTGCACTGTGATGATGGATTGAGTACTTTGATATTCCAAAACACAAAATGCTTTCTGTTTATCAGTCACCATTTTACTAACCGCCACTAGTGAATCACTGAAGGGTCAGAATGAAATCTGAAATGAGAGATACCAAATTTAAGAGTGTGCTCTTTTTGTTGGCTATGAGTACAAATGGGTGGACATTATAAATTTTAAGCTATACGATGTCAAAACCTGATGAATCATTTGTATACACTCTGTATTATATCATATAATTTCACTGCAGCTGTAATTTTAATTTTAGTTCTTATTTTATTTTATTTTGTATATTCTCTTATAGGCCTATTAATAATAATCTGAAAGACGAACGAACACGAGCGCTGCTCATTCGGTCCTCAAATTTTGTTAATACAGTGCGATCGAAAAGTCCCTCCGCAGCTGTATTAGTTCTAGTAATCCTAGAATACAAACCTGTAGAAAGTTGGCACTCCCCCATTCATTCCAGTTTGACAACTTCACACCCCCAGTCCATCATATGCTTAGCGGCCAGTGCTGCCACTTGAATTCTCTGCCTAGTGGATTCTCGGTTACACAAGCTCTGCGGAGAGACTTCTCGATCGCACTGTATTAGTGTATCTTCCTTTTTATATTTATTGTATTATTTTATTTCTATTTCCATTGTTGTAATTATATTCTGTATTCTATATATTTAAATTTAAATAATAAATAAATAAGTTAAATATACTCTTCTTCTTCTGGGCGCAGGTCTTCGAAGTGGTTAATGGAAAAAGACCTTTAATAGCATGATGCATTACATTCAGTAATCACGTTTACTTTTCCATTCTGTGTAAAGTCAAATGTAATTTTAATGAGAGGTCACTTCTGTGGATCAGTTGCGTGCCTTGTAGATAACAGCTTTTCAAAGAATATATTTTCCCTTTTATTACAGTACAGAAATAACAAACTGAAACTGTGATTCAAACAGCACGAGACGTTTCCCACTTTGTAATGGTATAATAATGCGCACTGCATTTTCCTTGTCGCGTCTTATCACCACTGTGTCGCAAATTAAAGATGGCAGCTAATACTTGTTGCATGGTTAATTTGAGCACACAGCACAGTTTATAAGCTTCTTTGAAACTCTTACGTCAGATGCAAGCTTTTGCCTTTCCCTCATTAGAGAATTTCTCCGAGAAATGTAAAAGTTGAAGTTTTATGAATAGAGCCATGGAAAGCTGCTTTCAAGTTCTTCCTTTTCTAGATATTTAAGAGAACACTTCCCCGTTATGATAGTTATTTACGAAGAGTAGAGACAGGTCACACAAACTAACTTTTGAAATACATAGGGAAGATTTTCCGAAAATAATAAAATACAGAACACAACGTGATTCAAAGATTAGATCTACGCTTTGGACATAAAGTCTATATACCAGCGGTGACCAAAACTCGAACTGCAGTGATTACATGCGACAGACAGCCTATGAAGTAAGGAGACGGTGGAAAGGTACTTGGCATGAAAACTACAACCAATGGTGGTTCCTGTACTAACATCTTGATCAATCCCGCGGATAAAAATCTCAAGTTTTGCTGTATCAGTAATGTCACTGCTGTCATCTAGAGCCGGTGAATAATATATGATTTTTCTTGCTTCTTTTTTTAATCTTCCTCTTCAATATAATCAGGAATTTTCTAAATTCTTCTCTCGATACTTGGTCGAGAAATTCGTAGTTTTTCAAAATTAAAAATTTCTTACTCACAAGTTATTTAATCTATTTTAATTATTACTCTTTTGAGAAATTCTGTTCTATTAAAAGGCCTGAAGGCAAGCAGTGGCGGTATCATGTCGCTCTACAAACTCTGTCTCTACAAGCAGTAAGATGTGGTTTCGTAAAGAATGACTAGGAGAATTCTTTGTTGGTCTATCGGACAAAATGTAATATGTTTACTTTGCTCAACGGTTTAATTAGGATTATATAGAAAAAATTGACACGCTGAATAATGTATTATTTTTATTATTATTATTATTATTATTATTATTATTACTACTACTACTACTACTACTACTACTACTACTACTACTACTACTACTACTACTACTACTACTGCTACTGCTACTGTTGCTGCTGCTAGTTCCTATAATTCTTCTGTACGTGCATGAATATTGATATTTTTAGATCTTCTCCCTAGAAAGATAAAATGATTAGGTTTTAACTCAGTTTTAATCTTTTTAATGTTTAGATGAGGGTAACTATTTATTAGTTATTCATTTAATAATAGTATTGTAGAAAAACAGATTCAATATTATGTGCCAACGAACTGTTAAACGCCAGGAATTGACATGTCTTAAATCATAGCCAGGAAGAGAAATATGACATACAGTAAATAAATGTAAGGAAGTCAGCTACATAATGGGGTTTTGAAATATCTCGTGCTCTAAAGCCTTTTAATAGAGCAGAATTTCTCAAAAGAGCAGTGATAAAAATAGTTTCAATAACTTGTCCATAAGAAGTTTTTAATTTTGAAAAAAAAAAAAACTACGAATTTATCGACCAAGTATCGAGAGAAGAATTAAAAAAATTCCTGATTATATTCAAGAGGAAGGTTAAAGCAGAAGCAAGAAAAATAGTATATTATTCACTGGCTCTTGATGACGGCAGTGACATTACTGATACAACAAATCTTGCGATTTTTATCAGCAGAATTGATCAAGATGTTAGTACAGGAACCACCACTGGTTGTAGTTTTCATGCCAAATACCTTTCTTCCGTCTCCTTACTTCATAGATTGTCTGTTGCATGTAATCACTGCAATTAGAGTTTTGGTCACCGCTTCGCTTAATGCTTTTCAATATCGGGTTCGAATGAGCAGAATTGATAAAGCACATTCGAGTAATAAATGTGCTTACTGTAATAAACAAGAATTAGAATAATGACATTCTTCGTAAAACAGGGAAAAACAAGACATAGAATGTAACTGGCTGAATTTTTCGCCCTCATCTCCAAAGCTGGAGTCAGTGATGACTCATAAATTAGATGAGGATGATGAACGGACGACGGGGGAGGGAAATGAAAGGGAAAATTAAGGAACATTTAGGAGAATGGGTGGAAATGTTTGCTCTTGGGTGCAGTCGTAAGGGATAGACTAGTATAAGGGACCAAACTGAAGGAGCTGTCTCCTTTAAGCAGCCTATGTATCGATACATCAGTATACTGTATGTTAGCCTTAGCGTTTTCGAAGGTAATGGATTGTTCTATTGGAAGCTTGGATGCGAGTTTACCTACCAGTAGCGATGAAATTTTCCAGGGGAATTTAGTTCGGAAAATTTTCCTTTTTTTTTTAAATATACTATTAGTTTACTACCTGCTGGGTTGTATAATTCAAAGGTTCAGAACCATAGTGGGCCAAGCACCATTTACTAAAACCGTGGAAAACAAGGGTTAAAATGAAGTTATTACCATAATTCAATGGAAACATATAGCAAGTAATATAAAGTATACACATTAAAATTAAATGATATGTCATTCTTCATTAAATTACGGTATTCACTTAACTTTAACCCTTGCTTTCTCCGTTTTTAATAAATGGCGCTTGGCCCACTATGGCTCTGAACCCTTCAATTGTACCCGTGTAATTCTCGCTCACCTCTTAACCTGACTGGTAGAAGAACTAATTGCTACTGACATAGCCACAAATTACATAAACACATATTTTTAGTAGTATTTAGTAGTATTTATTTATTTAACCTGGTAGAGATAAGGCCGTCAGGCCTTCTCTGCCCCTCTACCAGGAGATTCCAACTACAATATCAACAATAAAATTACAATTAGTATTAAATTTACAATTACCAATTACAAATAACATTACAATTAGTATTAAATTTACAATTACAATAAAATCAAAGTACGAAAAGATTACCTGAATAATTAAAGCTAGATAATTTATCATAGAGAAACAAAGAATATTTTATATTTACTGAATTACAAATTAAATCTAGAATAACAAAATTGTATAGTGATGAAATTACTGAATATTGAATTATTTTGTGGTAGATTAAAGAAACTATTTACAAGAAATCAATTACTGACCAAGTGCCTAGTAAGTTTTCGTTTGAATTCAATTTTATTTCGACAGTCCCTGATGCTAGCAGGTAGCGAATTCCAGAGTCTTGGCAGGGCTATTGTGAAAGAAGATGAGTATGAGGAGGTGCGATGGGATGGTATTGTTAGTATTGTTTCATGACGAGAGCGTGTGTTCAGATTATGGTGGGAAGAAAGGTAAGTGAAGCGAGACGACAGGCACAATCACACGAAAACCAGCTGAAGATAAATTTTAAATTAAGGAATTGAATTTTAAGCACTTTATTGTTTGCAGACGATCTGGTAGTTTTGGCATAATCGCAAAATGAATCACAAATGCCCTCACATCTTTTACACAATACACTGCGGTTGAAAATTATTTATTGAACGATTTCAGAAGGCTATATTTTGACCAATATTCAACATAAATACATGATGTTACACCATTTGACACAGGGAAGTTTGAAGTTTTATACTGACCTTAAATGCATTCGATGTGAGCCACATGTGTAATATGGCAGACGTCCAGGCGGTGATCCCATTCTTGCCAAACCTCTCTAGCATGTCTTGTGTGACTTTGCTGATTGCTGTGTTAATTAATCTTCTCAATGCCACCAACGTCGCTAAAAGTAGAGGTATGTAAACATTATCCTTGACAAAATCCCACAGAAAGAAATCACACACTGTGAAATCCGATGAACGGGTTGGCCATGTGCAAAAGGTGCTGTCTGTGTCCGTTTAACGATTAATCCATCGACCTGCTAGGTGTTGATGTAGGAAAATTGGCTAATCGTACAACTCACGGACGAGGAGGAACAGGGATTCATTTTCCAACAAGACGAAGCCCTTCTACATTGGCATACAGAGGTCCAGAGTTACCTAAATCACAGTGGCTAGAACTTAAAAAATCCGGTATCGGAACTTCAATCCGATATGGCTTAGTGGATAATGCGCAAGCACGTAAAGCTGGAAACTCGGGTTCGAGTCCTGGTGCCGGAGAGAATTTTTTTCCATTCTACCGATCCTTCACCAATAATAATAATAATAATAATAATAATAATAATAATAATAATAATAATACATAACATTTAAAATATGGCAAATATTACTGCTACTGAGGTCGAAAATCATCCTTGTTAGATTACATTTTCCTCAGTAAATTTAAGTATGGCCTGATATTAAAAGCAGAGGTTGTTCAATAAAATAAATAAAGAAACATAGAACAGCAAAAGCACTTAACACATATCCTGTACGTAAACGGATTGTGGTTATTTCAGTACTCATGAAAGACTGATATTCATGTTTGCAGCTGATTCATGTATGTAAATCTAATGACCACTAATATTTACATTAATTTTAAGTTAAATTATGGAAGTCATTAATTGAACTGAAATCAGTAATTTTATCGTCCAGATACAGTGCATTCTGTTCATTACAATGATGGCTAAATTCGTAGAATTATAAATGCATTATCAAAAACCGAAACACGTATTCGGAATAGCTCCCTTGAGGTTAGCACGAGGGCGTGATTTGGTCCATTGTGTTACACATAACTACATGGCTGATAACAATTAAAATTAGTCTACGTAGACCCATTCACGACTAAAATTTTTGCCGTTTATAGTGGAATACGACTGGGCTCCGCATTTACTCCCATTTAAGGATTTCAAGCGAGCGCATAACTTCAGTCACGTGAAAAGGCTTTGTGAATATCGCATTATTGTATTCAGTTGGTTCACTTTTATTGCTGACTGTTTTCATCAACGGAGAAGAGATATAATTGATGCAGAATTGCTTTCTTTACAGCTTTGCAACGGAGAAAACGAATAAATAGAAACCGATTCACTATAATTGTGGGTTGAAATTATAGATACGAAATATTTCGGGAAATGGAAACATTTGGAATATCAAGAAAACGTTAAACTACAATTTTACTACCTTCACGGCACGACCATGAATGCTGCAAAGTTGTAAACAATCGTCTGCGAGCGCAGCCAATGAGAAGAGTCTACTAATACGCTGGCAACATTCTGCTTAGACATTTCCTTCAATGCATTCTACCAACTTCATTTTATAGATGACAATTCCGTAAAACTACGTGAGAATAAAGGCGAGTATTTCCCCCTGAACCAAAAGTATAATAACTAGACAGTGGATGCGGGATGACTTATCGTTGAATGTAGGTGCACATTTACTATATGTTACATTTTTTTTTCATTCAGACCATTGGTTCAACAGGTTTTAAACGTAAACAGACGACGTCAACATGCTACTGTATCTCAGTACAGTCAGAAGGAAAAGAAAAATGACGTACTGCAGCGCATACCTTGCAAGGTTCAGTCCTTGTCATCATTGATGGAATTACCAGCGTTGCAATAAACGACGATATATTCTAGTTCAGTTGTCGAAGCTGAATCGTCTTCGCCTATCGCTTAAACAGTTTTTGTATCGAGAGAATTTCTGAAGAAAAACTCTAAAATGGGTATCACTCAATTTCTTTAGAGGAATATTTGCACTGAGCATCATGTTGCACATGTCTTTGCAAAACGTTTCGTTTGGACCCGTACAACTTAATGATGATGATGATGATGATGATGATGATGATGATGATGATGATGATGATGTAGATGGTTCCTCAGATTTCATTTCAACGCATTTCCTGTGCGATGTACTGTTGCAATGTTTCTCTATAGTCTGAGTTGTTCTGGTTTTTAATTCAATTTTACATACATTAAACACGATATTGTCTTCGTTAATACATAAATATTTTTCTAACAATTCTTGTTAACAATAATAGCTGTTTCAGGTTTCTCAATGTTTAATGGTTATATCACAGATAAATATCTAAATTATCATTATTATTTTTATTATTATTATTATTATTATTATTATTATTTTACTATTATTATCATTAGTATTATAACTATTTCTTACCAATGTTTATTATTGTCACACTAACATTACTTATCCAACTTTCATTGTTTACTTTCATGTTGTTTTATGTTCTAGATATTAATGTAATAACTATGTAAGCAATTGTATTCAATTAGAATTAGAGTCTGGCTGGGCGGAGGAGAAGGCCTACTGGCCTTAGCTCTGCCGGATTAAATAAATAAATTATTAAATTATAAAATGTCAGTCCCATACTTCTTAATTGCACTTCGTATCTCTGAGGGAATATAACGTTTTGTCTTCGACAGTATGAATGGATCGACACAACACTATTTAACGCGCACTAAATAGTTGTATGCTGCTGTACTCGCCAGGTACACAAAAGACGGACGACGCGGCACGTGCCATATACTCTGATACGAAACAACTTCACTTTTCCTTACGTCATCCAGCATACACTGTCTGATAATAACACTGCGTGTGAATAAAGACGAGTATTTGCCTTAAATAAAAGTATAATAACACTGCGTGTGAATCAAGACAACTATTTACCCTGGATCAAAGTACGGGAGGTCGAGGACGGATTAGTGAGGAAATACATTTCCCTCCATCAACTATACTACTACTTTGCAAGAGTTGACACACTAACTTCAACGGCTTCCACTATAGTCTGCATCAATTGAATATTCACTTCAAGGTCAATGCGTAGTTGCCGCTTTGGTTCAGTCATAAGATGTTTACGGGAAAAGAAGTTACAGTGAACGTCATGCGCTGCGTGCTATACCCATGAATGAAAACATTGATTGATCCAATATTTATTGCTACATAAGTTACACCTGCATAAAACATATTAATCCCGAGTACAATATAACCATCCTTGAAGAAATATATCCATTATGAAAACATTGACCCCTAATATTTAATATAATAATATATCTACATAATATAGTTTAGTCTGGTGTATAGTAGATAGGAGATGATCCAACCTCACCCTCCATAATGTCAAAAGGAGCAATAAACGAAATTAGCTAAATAAAAATGAAAAATAATGAAACAATACAATAGACACGAATTTAAAGGTCAATTGCACTGCACAATATTAACACACTGCTTTGAATACTGCTATCTGTAAAAGATTGATGTTTTCCTTATACGCATATAGCACCATGTGACCCATGCTGATTCAAGACGCGTTGGCTGAGGTAGAGATAATACATTCACTCGCAATATCGTATTGAGTTTTAAGACTCGCGGGACGGCGGGGGTACCCATTGAGTGTGACCTTCAGACGCATATTCTGTTGACGAGGAGTATAGAGACCGTTGTAATAATGCTTCTCAAGCAGCCAATCACAACACTTAAAATGGCTAATATTCCTTTGTGACTTCTAATCATTTTATAAATTGAAATGTATTCTTTAGGGCGGGCAGATGAGGCACAGACATTCCTACAGAAATTATCTTTCTCCCGACAATCTAGGTATCCTCCTACATGCATGTACAGCTCGATTCAACGTTATTGGCCCCTGTCCTTTTAATATCTATGCTCATAGCTGAGGGCCACTCATGTCAAGAAAATATGCCGTCATGACATTGTTTAGTCAACAGACGTAGTGGTTAGTAACGGGACGTGTGGAAGAATATTGTGTTTTAAGACGGAGTGTACCGTGACATGATAAGAAGGGAGTGTTAGGTATTATGACTTCGCGGCCTGACCTGTGTGACCCAGCCCGCCAGCAGTGATGAGTAACTCGCTCGTAGTCTCTACTTGCTTTTTGCAGGTGCCAAAATCCCTGAATCAAGCTGTACTGTGGTCACAAAATATCTTCGAGCCTGTTTTACGTCTCAGAGAAAGGAGGGCGAGATAAGAAGAAAGAAACAAATGATTCTGTAAAGCGGGTTGATATGCGAGTATGTTAAAACTGAAAACATCGACTATTCACTGCTTTTCTATGAATCTGACGGTAGACAGTGAACAGTTTTAATGTCAGCAGTGTGAAGGAATCGAAATCGTTATCGTAAAGGTGTTCAGGCTTAGTATACATACTACTAGAGGGAAAATAGCTCAGCCTAATAAGTAACTGATAGAGAGGTTCAACAGAATGTTTTCAAAAAATAAAAATAAAATCTTTCATAATTTCGTATAATCTTTAAATTCAAACCCTAAAACACAAATATTTTTGCACTTTCTCATCTTTTTGTTGCATGTTGTATCCCAGTTTCAATTTTTCAAAACAAATGTAGCTAGGTCTATAAAACCTAATTCTGAAGGTTAGAATTCGCTGCAAAGCATGTTCATGTTCATGGATGGGCAACTCGTGCTCCCTAAGTGCTAAAAAACCTTGAAAGAGACAAAGGCAGACGGAGCTAGCCGCAGCAGTTACAAGTTGTTTGTAGTTTCGCTGCAAAAGCCACGGTTCGCTCTGGCGGCTCATGCAGGTAGTCGTGATATCTATTCTATGATTTGAATTTCCGAATGACGCATGGTACAATAATTATAGTAATTTTAGACGGACTATACCTGAACACATAACAAAAGTATATTATTTTCTGGGTTTGTAAATTAGTTTAGTACTGGAAAAACAAACTGAATACAACCTTTTCAAGATACAACAAATATAGCTGTAACACTTATTTATTATTACACTATTTGTTAATATTTCTTATTAATATGTCTTATTTGAAACGTAGAACGCTAGAATTTACAAGTCTTTATACATTAAAGAGTATTCCTCTTTTCTCAGAAAGGTAACAGTCTGTATTCGCAAACAATAACAAATTCAAGGAAGTATTTTTTACATGTCACGGCAGATGAAATAAGCTTACTTCTGAGCTCTTTCTTTACTTTGAGAGCTTTTACACTTCTTTCTTGTATTAAACTCTGCCTCAAGCACATACAGCATATATGGAAGCAAAGAGTATATTTTGAAATTCTACTTAGGCAACATTACGAACAGTTCGATTCCTAATTTTGCTGGAATCTGAGTGGCGTGCTGTTCTGTAGATTTATTAATTCAAGCGATAAATTTTCAGGATTTTCTATCGGCGCAAGCCAAAAGGATTTCAGAAAAAATTCGATTCCTTGTCAATTGTCACTGTTTCTCCAAACTTAGCAGTGAATTCTACTGTAGGCCTTGAATTAGGGTTTTCTTATCACTCTTCAAGATAGTTTATAGTCAAAGAAAGTGAAGTTGTCTATGTTCTACATGATACTACCAAATTTCAAATTTATCCATAAATGTTCTTAGCTAGTCGATTATATGTCGTGCAATTCTGTAATTCGCACGCACAACGCGCTAATGATATCTGATATCAGTCTCACCTTGTTGATATCTCATTTTTACCTTTAGCTGTTCTAAAGCAGATGCAGACAGTATTTCTTTACTGAAATCTTCACTGTTTATTTGTAACATATAATGTCATGCGTAAGAAAGTGTAATAGAATACAAGCTTTACCTCTCTTCTTAATTAAAAAATTCTCTTTTTACTCGAGACTAAAGGGAAATGATCTGGGAATTACATTGTTTTTCACCAAAAACGAGCCCCACTGACTGCAGACGCGATCGAACTTGTGTCTCGAAAGAACCTCACACAGAAGTAGTACAGAGTCCATTCTACCTACATTGAGATAGTGTTGACACTTTGAGAGCACGAGTTGCCCACCCATGTTCATGTTCATTTATTTATCCAAGTGGTACACTCTATTTTGGAACAATCTTGGCCACCGTGGTCGTTCAGTAATATTGATCACTTTCTCATCGTCACTCGTAAGTTCTGGAAAAAAAAACATGTCATAACAGTAGGCATATCCATGTGTGTAGCGGGTACTACCTTCTTGCACTGTTGAGCCTTGAACTGCAGTTTAAACGACAGAGGATTGCCGAACAAGTTAAACTCAAGTTAAATCAAGATTAACTGGTAGTTGAAGTTTATAATACGAAGCTGAACAAAAACTTGAGTTTAAATTGAACGTAAGGTTTAAACGGCGTTTATAATATCGGCCCGTAAGCAATTGTACTCACTGTTACAGAATATTGTTAGGTATTTATTTTAGGAGCATTCGCACTTCGATGGGTGTGAAAGTGTCCATTAAAAGAACGGTCTGTCATTCATACAGTTTGTCTGCTTGCCCGCCAGTCCGCCTGTTTTCAAAGACTGGCTTATTGATTTTGTTGAAATGGCGAATTGCGGCATAGCGACTTAAATCAGAATCTTCATCATACGACTTAGATAAAAATATTTCGTCATGCGACTTTCCTACTCGTTTTTTTTTTTGTTATGTTTATACTATAATATACATAAGAATTCAAAAGACATAGTAAATATTTTAGGGGTGATGATATTGTCCAATCTGAGTAAGAAAGTTTTCATAGATATTACATCCAATTTTAAATGTGTGTGGATATATAGCTATTTGAATGTTACACATAAGTCTCTTACAAATTATATAAAGGAATGACAAAAGACTACGTACGATGGACTACTTACAAATGAATGACTATAGGCCTACAGTTTATAATGAACAAAGTTATACATATTCAAACAAAATAGAATTTTAAATGGGTTAAAATTATAAGAACTCTTCATATTGGATAAAGAATACAACTTTACTTATGTATAGTAGTACAGTACACGAAATAAAAACTGCAGATTTATTTGAATAATCAATTTAAAACTGTCCTGAAACGTGATTCGGATAATTGGCGATTCGGATATTTGGAGTCCGAATAATTGAATGCTACTGCATTTCTTTTAAGTTCTTTTCTAGTTAACTGTCCGAAGAGAATTTTGAACCTCATAAGTGACACTAATAACGTATCACTTATGAGGTAACTAAGCCTGTAGATAATGGGGTGGAGTGGTCAGTTCCTTCCCTCCTCCATTGCGTACATCACTGATTAGTAACATATCACACTAACCAGACTTCAGTTGCTGTATGTAGAAATTATTGATTTTCCTCTGACACAGTAGGCCTATATCATCAAGTAGGCCTAACATGTAAGGTACATAGATGTACATAGAAGCCATAACCTAGATCAGAGCTCTCTTTTAACTTCTGGCAGTGATGTCAAAGCAAGAGCATTTTTCTGACCTTGACGTCATGCGCGGGCAGCAAGCGCTAAGTATGGAAAGAGAAAGGGTTGTGTATATGAATAAGCAACCTGTTGGATTAAGGAAACAGTGGTACACAAACTTCAAACGGAGCGCGAAATTTTATGCCGTTATTTTTTATATGGCTTCTTTCTGTTTAATATTATCTATATTGTCTGTAAAACAAAAGTACTAACACTGATTTCTTAATATTGCACTTATGTTTTAAATCTTAATAACATAATAGAGAGTTAAGAAGGAATATTCACTTAAATTCCATAGTAGTATAATATTATACTGTATTAAGTGGATGAAGCACATCATTCATAAATAAAGTGATATTCCAAAGAAAGAGATTGAGTATGACATGATAAGTTGGAATTTATATTGATGGTATATTTAGCCTTACAAAAATAATCAATAAACTAATCAAAACAATATTACAGTACAAAGCAAAGTTACCTAGGTACTGTATCTGTTTCAAGTGTAACTAATATTACATAACAAAACTCTTATCGCATTATTCTTTTAAGGTGATATTTGTGAGCAACTTCCTGTCATCAGATTATAATACATGGGCACGTATCTTTTGCTTATGATGTAACAGTAGTTGCTTTGTTAATTCATTTCTTTACAAACAATTTCCTTGCGAATATTTTCGAAATTTTCAATACACTATCTTCAGTAATACGTATATACGGTATATTAGATTTACGAAAACATTCTGTAAGGCTACTAAATAAATAGGCCGATACCTGAAAATTTCACTTTTCTATACGAAAAGTCGAGAAAATATTTCTTTTGAATAAAAAAATCAAACTTGTGAAAAATTAGCATTAAAATTAAAACTTACAATCTTATAATGCACTTCTACTTCTCAGGCAAATCTAAAAATTAACATGGATACAGTTTTAATAAGTTCTCTTCCCTTTATCTATTGAATCAGTGCTGCCCATCCCTGAATATAGCTCGACCAAGCGGCATATACTAAGCTACCTCTTTCGTCTGTCTCTTTCCTTTCCGCTGTAAAGCGCTCAGGCTCTCCTGGGCTCTAAAGCGCGCGCTTGCTCCTGTGGACATCAATTGACATGCCTGACTTATGGTAGTCCTACTAACATTGCCCTAATTTCCCTAATGCTTCGCGAATTTTAACATGTGAATTACTTGTTTTAACCTTAACTTTCATCAAAACATTATTTATAATAGTTCAATCATTATTATGCTTATATTTTTTTATTTCTTTAATTGATTTTTTTTTCATTTTGTGTGTCGATATATATTAAATTGTGCTAATGCTTTTCCAGGTTTTAAATAATTTACAAATAGGTCCCATGTAGAACACATTCGGGACGAAACAAATAACAGGGATGGTTTTGACACAATACAGGGTGAAAACCCCTAAGGGATTTAATTGTTGCGTATTTCTGCTTGTATTAATAACAAAATGATATATTCGCGATTAGGTTCACCGAAGTACTGCACGTCACATATAAAACAAATAGTCCTTATATCATATGTAATATATTTTATGAAACTTGCAGAGTATAAATATTAATATTTAATGGGAGAGGATGGTATTTTTTGGTGAAATATGAGTAAATTAAAAAACAAATTCTTTAAAATACTCTGTGATATATGTGGAATGCTTAGGTTAGGCTATTTTACGACGCTGTATCAACATCTCAGGTTATTTAGCGTCTGAATGAGATGAAGGTGATAATGACTGTGAAATAAGTCCGGGATCCAGCACCGAAAGTTACCCAGCATTGGAATGCGTGTCATAACATTTTGCGGGTATTTGTACCCTTATGGGATGTTGAGTCGCCATTTTTAAACTTCCTGCGTTATGGATTTTTAAATCACTCGCCCACTTTTATTGTTGTTTCTGGTAAATTAAATTTTCAAAAAAATGTTTTTTTTTTTCTTTAAAATACCCATTGATATGTGTGGAGTGCATTGCATAACATTTTGTGGGTATTTGTGCCCTTATCGTCATTTTTAAACTTCCTGCGCTATGGATTTTTAAATCACATGCCCACTTTTATCGGTTTCCAGTAACTTCATTTTTATACTACATTGCCAGACAATAATGGATATAATTTCTGAAGTATTAAAGATACATGTATCAAATTTAGAACACACATTCTTTAAACTATTAGGAAACTTTTCTCTTTAACAGAATTTTGTTAATTGATTTCATTTTTAAAAATACGTCCGTTCGTTTGCAAGAAAGGAAATCAGAAAATTGTTATTAAATTTTAATTTTTTATTTTACAAACGAAGGGACTAATATCAAAATTCTGTTACAGACAGTTTGTAGAATATGCTTTTGCAAATACATTGCAAAAAATTGTTTGAATCTATCTTTAAAAACGGTTTAGATATATTGGTTTTAGTACAATCCTGCATTGGGTATTTTTTTTTTTTTCAAATTTGTGCCCCCAAATATTTTTTTTTTACATTTTTATTTGGTTGAGTTGCCACAGCTATGAGCTCTCTACATACAAAAAAATTAATATTTTACACCAAATAGGAAACAAGTTAAAAAAAATACCATCCTCTACCCTTAAATAAAAAGTGAATGAGAGACTTGACGGAAATGACTTAATAAAATAACAAAACGTCTAAAAGTAAATACTGTTCGGATGCATAAAGAGGAACCTAACAACCCAGCAACTACCAGAAAATCAATATATAAAATAAAAGAAATCTGAAAAGATCGAAGTGTAAGAATGATGTTTTCAGCCCATTTCCTTCTCATTGTAGGAAAGAGAATTCATTATGATGCTGCAGAAAATATATTTATACGATTTAGGATCCATCATATCGGAAAAGTGGTTTTAAGTAGCAATCTCTATATCAATCCATCTCAAAGTGATGATGATGAAACATATAATAAAAAAATTTCTAAACACAGTAAACGGAAAGAAGTTATAGAAGAGTTAAAGGAATGATCCCTCATAGGTGATTTCTCTTTGTTTTCACAAAAAAGACAGAAAACAACAATATAACAAGATATGTTCGAACACCCACGACGGGTGTCGCCACATAGCGAGATAAGGAGGAAGAAAAGATGACGTGAAAGGAGAGAAATGAAAGGAAAAAACAAGAAGAAGGCAACAGAAAAAAAAGTAGGTCGAGTTACAAACATGTTTTGTAAGAGAAAAGTTTCAGTATGGTGGCTACAAAAGAATAGACCTTTGTTTATAGTATCAGAAGTAACTTCGACTGCTAAATGACGTAACAAATTAATATCTTGCATACGTAAGTTCTCTTTCTTTTCTTGGGACTGCATTATTTGTAAACCAGTCTTGGAAAAAGTCGTAAATTATATATTGTTTGCTTCTTACTGTAAACAAACCACCCACGATTTATGCGTCCGTTTTATGTCACGATTAATGACGCAATATTCCACCTTCCGTGGTATTATTTCCATTTGTAATGTACCTGTCTTTTTGCTCCAATACATATTTTAACTCCTGTCAATATACATTACTCATAAACATTGTACAGTAGATAAATGATCGCAGTTCTGTGGCTCGTATAGGCTTACTAATGATAGATTATATTTTATACTTCGTTTAAAATAAATTCTCCATAATTCCAAGAATAATATACAGACAGACTGTCAGTGACCATAACATAAATTCTTAGGACTGTTAGAGACAGTCTTGCCAGCTCCAAATCGAAAATTTCCTCAACGAAACAGGAACAATTTCCCCAAATTTCCTCAAATTTCCTCAACATATCTACGAACTTTGCATTTGTGCAGGAAATGCCGGGTAAATAAAAAAATAGATGATTTTATAATACGTAAAAGTGCTATTTTGTTCATTATAATACCTGTAAAACGTTCACATTACCCCAGTATTGCTTTATAAAATATTTAAGCTTCAAATTGTGACAAACGAGCGCAAAGTAATGTATAATTTTTAAAATTAATCTGAATGAAACGGACATTCACTTTTATTTAGCATTTTTATGGTTAAATGTTTTTGGAATTATACTGGGAATGTAGAAGCACAATACAAATTGAAGACAGCAACTACATTCCAAAGTTTCATTTTATGTTATTCGTTAAAGTGTAATGGAAATACAGATTCTATCATAATATACTGATTTATTTCAAACATATTATGTGATGAAGTTTCTTTCTTCTACAGCAAAACAAAGAGTGATTAGTCGTTAGTAAGAATAGGTTAAAAAAAAGGGCAACAGTTTTTTGTAAGTAATGAGCTGAAGATTATAATTAAAAAATACAAGAAAGCTTCATTGGCATTGATGAAGAAGCAATAATTTGCAATTTAAATTTTGTTTCGCATATGTGTTCTGATTTATCATAACTATCATTCTGATTGGCCTGTACAAATGAATCTTATCAGTCGAATAGACAGGCAGATGAGCTGTGGAGAGTCGGAAGAAAAATACAGATCTCATAAATAACATAATATTTTATTGCAAATATACTTCAGAGATGTGTATTTGGAACACGTGTGTATCAGAGAAAGAAAATATGAAGTGTTCATTTTTTTATTGTACATTTCTTCCGCGGATTCAATTGAAAGCCAAGAATTCCTAAAACGTCTAGTATTTTCTTCAAATCCTCAAAATTTCCCTCTTCTTTACAGAAGTTCCCTAATTTGAAGAAATTTCCTCAAATCTGGCAACACTGGATAGAGAGATCATAACAGAACCTAAGAATACTAGCTCAGCTCGTAAA
Organism: Periplaneta americana; assembly: GCF_040183065.1. Taxonomy (NCBI): domain Eukaryota; kingdom Metazoa; phylum Arthropoda; class Insecta; order Blattodea; family Blattidae; genus Periplaneta; species Periplaneta americana. Next base: position 49,284,768 of record NC_091123.1, read on the forward strand.
ATGTCTTTATTGTGAGTTCTGACCCGTAATACTTGACACAGTAACTCATGGAAGTAAACTAAACCTTATTGTTACATGTGTGTAGTAACATCCGATCTAATAGTGAAACTTTAGCAGGATGTTCTTAATAACTCTACCTCAAGATCAGCTTTATTTCACTATAAACAAAGAAGTGTTTCCCTTTTTGGTAGTATTGTTTTAGTTTCACTTATTTAGGGACGTTCTATTCGACTATTTATATTTTATTTATTTATCCAATGGCTGGTAAATTGGTTATAGAACCATTAATCTTGAAAGAAAACAACAAGTGAACAAACATTAAGAAACAATTTTATAGAAAAACATCTTCTTTCTGGCTTCCTGATAGCATTTCACTTCTGTAAGTCACTGTAGACTAGAACATACTGAAAGGTGATGTCGGTCCAGTTTTGTATTATAATTACTCAATTCGCAGGATAGTGTCTTCATTATCCCAAAACGAAAGAGGTGTTTCACCAGTAAATCATGCCCTGTAGCTTGACGAAAAAGTGCGACTGCACTTTTACTTGGCTGAATTGGTATTTTCAGAATTGACTCTCTCCAGTGCTTCTCAGATGTTCTTGAGACTAGGTCTTGCAGATTTTATGTCTTGAATTGCTCTTTTATAGCTATTTTCACAGTCTGGAATGACATTGGTTTTGAGTAGGTTAGTGGACGCTGAGCTCCCTTCCTAGCCAAGGAATCTACTTGATCATTTCCAAAGATTGAGCAGTGACCAGGTATCTACTGTAGAGCAACTGTTTGCTGCAAGTTCTTTTAGTATATCTTGGCAGTCTTTTATTTATATTGAACCAGGCCGGAAAGCCTGGCTAATTGATTGGATAGCCGTTCTAGAGTCAGAGAGGATAACGGCATTATTGAATTTACCTAAGTGGACTGTGAGTTGTTGTAATGCCACTCCAATTGCTTGGACTTCCCCATCAAAAGCTGATGCATTCTGGCCTACAGGGATATAAAATGAAAACAGGCTACTATAGATTCCAGCTCCAGCATTCAAGTGTCCGGCTATTTTGGATCCATCAGTGTAGATGTGTAGCCAATTGGATCCTGGGTATCTGGTGTGAATAGCCTCAAGAGCCATGGGCCTTAACCTTCCCTTGTCAATCTAACTTTTAGTGAAAACTTTCTCAAGATGTATAGAGGATCTAACAGCTATAATTTTGATAGGGTTTTGCATATTTAGTAACGGTTGGCTGGCTATGTTTAGATGGAGGTTTGATTTCAGCTTGTCCTATTCGACTATTATCGTCCTAACTTTTACATCTATGTCAATTCCAATTTGGAAATCAAAGTCACTGTCAACATAACAAAATCACTGTCAAAGTTATGAATCTTGCTAAATATAACATTACTGGCATGTAATGATATCGCAAGGCTTCTAAACTTCTCATAGGTTGCATTACTATCGAGCTTGCTGGCAAGGGATCGACGGGAAAGGACAGCGATTCTGACGTCACAAGATAAATGAGCGCGCCAAAGCTCAAATGCTTCAAAGCTGTATCTCGTGTTTTCTCTTGTTTATGTTGTTTTGAATGCTTTATGCCAGGTCAAAGGATTGCTGTTGCGGTATGCAACAATTCTAACAAAAATAAATAGTTGTCTCTCTTTACCATTCCTAAAGATTTAGGAATTAGAAAAAAATGGGTAATTGCATGCAAAAGACAGGATAAATTCAATCCTGATATAAGCAGATTATGCTCCGATCATTTTAGAGATGACGATTTTTTTCCTGATTTTCGAGCAGCTTTAATAAAAATAAAGCCGAAACGACCGAGAAAGTTAAAACCCACAGGTAAGTTTAAATAAATCACGTAGGCCTATATAAGTAGCCTACATTAATACCAGCTATGCATAATAATTAGATTAGGTTCATCTATGTTAACCTTCAAATTATTTTCTTTCTTTTGTAATCTTTGCTGGGTCGTACATAACTTACAGTTAACAAAATAATCATGCTACTTATACTAACAGGGATGGAGAGATAGCGACAAATACCAGTAATGTTTTTTTTTTTCACTATAATTCTCATTATATTTATTTTATATTAACGATTTATGACATTTTGTCCTTATGGCGTATTCAGTAGGTTAAACATAAAAGCCTCCAGTGATAATTCATTGTTGAGTTATAATGATGATTGTAAATGAATGTATGGCTGACATTTCATTACCGATATATGCTCCTATTTCCAAATTTTGGAATGATATATTAAAAAACATTCAATGTTAGAATTTTTATCAACCCAAGACTGGAAACTAGAAGACGAAAACGGACGGCAGACACTGAGAGCAGACGAATTGTTAAGAAATACAGAAAAATATTGCCGTGTAAGTACAGTTTTTATATACACGGTTTAAACACTTTCAACGTATTTCTATTATGCCATGATACGTACACAATTGGTTTTGTACCCATTGTAATGTTTTTATTTCAGGCGGTTATGTTTATAATGTACGCTGATGTCGCTACCAATTTGAAAATAAAGGACCAATGAGCATGGACTCTTCGCGCGTCATCAGCCAATTAGCCATTTGATTGGCTAATGAAAAATGATATAACCTATTGAGTGTATAGAAGCGTTGATGATATCGATCACTTATATAATGTTAATAGCAAGTATACCTACTTCATTCAGTGCGGCAAATGGTTAATGTGCTTGTAGCTCAGATAAACTTTCCCTCACAACTCCAAATTCCCTTTTTCCACACGGTCTGTTTCGCTCCATTGTCTAATAATTATTGGATACGCTGTACTTAAGTGTAAGTGGTAATACTTAAACCTTCCTTATGTAACCGAAAAAAAAAAACATGCCAGGAATAAAGAAATTGCACGCAATCCAAAGGATTTCATAAATTCCTTTACATTTTTTTCTGCAGCCTCTTGGTAGACAAAGACACTATGGAAAAATCAAGTTGACTGTGATCTCCTCCAAATACGAGGACATAAAGACGCAGCTGAAGACAGACGTTTCTTAGTGCTTCAGTAAAAGATACCAAAAACAGTATCCAATATGAAATTGATTCATTGGTTTCTCTGGAAGTAAGTTAAACATTTTCTGTACATAGATATAAAATTATACACGATGTTAAAAAAGATGGGTGACAATTTACGTCACAACAAGAAACAAGAAAAAATATAATAAACATAAGTCCTAAAATTAAGAGTTTTACAAAAAAACGTACTTTAAATTTCGTGTGTTTGGTGAGAAGTTAATAGAACCATACAGTCTACCCAGTAGATTAACTGGTTCTCAGTATCGGCGGTTCTTAGCAAACCAATTACTCGTCTTGCTGGAGGAAGTGCCACACCATCAAAGATTAAAAATGTAATTTATGCATGATGGAGCACCGGTCTATCCCCATAACAGAGTCAGACGATATCTAACACCGGTATTTAATATTCGATGGATTGGTAGAGGAGGTTCATGGCCTGCTCGTTCCCCAGATCTTAAGCTCTCGGACTTCTGATTATGGGGACACTTAAAGGCCTTAGTGTATGCAACACCATAGGTGACGTTCAAACACTACAGGAACGTGTCTTCAAAGCCTGTTAGCAAAACAGAGACAACCAGGGGTCCTTGAAATGTTACGTGGTTCCCTAAGACTCCGAGGAGAAGGATGTGTTACGATGAATGGAAAACACATCGACCTCTGCTGTGAACAAGTTAAATTCTAATATGTAGGAAGATATTAATTTCAGGACATATTTATTATACTACGCAGAATAAATATGGGAAATGCCTGTTATTATTCGGTTGAGAAGCTTTTGTGATCTAGTCTTCTGTCAAAAAATCTGAAAGTTAGAATTTATAAAACAGTTATATTACCGGTTGTTCTGTATGGTTGTGAAACTTGGACTCTGACTTTGAGAGAGGAACAGAGATTAAGGGTGTTTGAGAATAAGGTTCTTAGGAAAATATTTGAGGCTAAGAGGGATGAAGTTACAGGAGAATGGAGAAAGTTACACAACGCAGAGCTGCACGCATTGTATACTTCACCTTACATAATTAGGAACATAAAATCCAGACGTTTGAGATGGGCAGGACATGTAGCACGTATGGGCGAATCCAGAAATGCATATACAGTGTTAATTGCGAGGCCGGAGGGAAAAACACCTTTGGGGAGGCCGAAACATAGATGAGAAGATAAAATTAAAATGGATTTGAGGGAGGTAGGTTATGATGGTAGAGACTGGATTAATCTTGCTCAGGATAGGGACCAATGGCGGGCTTATGTGAGGGCGGCAATGAACCTACGGGTTCCTTGAATGCCAGTAAGTAATTAAGTAATTATTTATTATACTTTTTTATACTTGTTTTGATGAGTTCTGCCACCTCTTAAAATAGTAGAGCTTTTCTTTTAACACTCTGTATATTCTAATCTTGTAATAATAATGAATATTCGCACAAAACTGCGATAAATATTTTTATAAGTACTTAGGACAATGTATGATATCCGTATTTATGGTTAAGTTCTTTGTAAAATAGAAAATGTAAATCGTTTTCCTCAAACCCAAATTTTTAGAAGCTTATCTTGATTTATCGAAACAGGAATCTCCCCGATTTGTAAAGTACGTAGATGCAGAAGGGATGGAGGAGTGAGTAGGGGGTAGAAATTGGAATCGAGGGGAGAAGTTGGCAAGGGTTGAGATATTTTAAAAGAGAAATTCAGTTCACAGCTTAAATTAAGTGTCATCTCTTTTTTCCATCGAAGAAAACCCACTCATGAATAAGATGGTAAAACTCGGCACAGTAAAATACGATTAAAGAATATACCAAGAGGTCTGGAAAACTGTGTAGATCATATATGTTTCTTATCGCTTCAAGGGAGCAATAGTAGTTAGGGCGCAGTTAACGCTAGGTCTTCTAAAATTGCTTGATGGGAAAGAAGCCTCTTGAAACTCACCCACCCTGCAGTCAACATGGCGGAATAATGATCGATAACAACCCTTTTCCGATCCGGACTTCAATTCCATTAATCGTCCATTAGAAACGCCCCACTTGCATCCAAGATCGGCTCGGAATAGCAATGCAAACTGAGTGGAAGAGCTATGCTGAAGGAAGATAGGAACAAGACTTGAGAGACGAAGAAATTTTCTACTCTAAACTTTTCACCTCTTTAAGTTTGGATATAAATTTTAAAACTTTTCTTGTCTATGTATTGTATGTTTCATTTTCTTTTTGCTGCACGTTACTAGTATTTGCACTATAAAGTCTCATATATTGATTTTGAATTCAGTTTTATAGCTTTTCATAAAATTCGCATTACAGCAAATTTTTATCGAGCAGAGAAATCATGCTTTAATATTTTTATTCACTCTTAATAACTGAGCATTAGTTTTTTCGAGACTGATATCGCTGTTTGAGTGTCATACAATAACATTATGCCGGCATTAACGCCTGCAACATAATTTATATTCCTCTGATAATATTTGAAAGAGACTGATATTCGATATCAAATTAATACTGAAAATTATAATTTTTATAATGACGACATAATTTGCTTTGTACTTTGATTGATTCATTCATAGTTTTCTGCCTAAGGGGACTTCCACTGAAAACCCAGTATGATGCATATAACTTAATATTATCTGTTATGTGATATCTTTTTCTGCCTCGAAATTTTTTCCTGTTCACCATTCCTTCCAGTGTATCTTTCAGTAGGCAGTTTTTTCTGAGCCAGTGATCCAATCAACACTCGGGTGGAAATTAAACGCAGAATAAATATGGGAAATGCGTGTTATTATTCGGTTGAGAAGCTCTTATCATCCAGTCTGCTGTCCAAAAATCTGAAAGTTAGAATTTATAAAACAGTTATATTATCGGTTGTTCTGTATGGTTGTGAAACTTGGACTCTCACTCTGAGAGAGGAACATAGGTTAAGGGTGTTTGAGAATAAGGTGCTTAGGAAAATATTTGGGGCTAAGCGGGATGAAGTTACAGTAGAATGGAGAAAGTTACACAACACAGAACTGCACGCATTGTATTCTTCACCTGACATAATTAGGAACTTAAAATCCAGATGTTTGAGATGGGCAGGGCATGTAGCACGTATGGGCGAATTCAGAAATGCATATAGAGTGTTAGTTGGGAGACCGGAGGGAAAAAGACCTTTAGGGAGGTCGAGACGTAGATGGGAGAATAATATTAAAACGGATTGAGGGAGGTGGGGTATGATGATAGAGACTGGATTAATCTTGCACAGGATAGGGACCGATGGTGGGCTTATGTGAGGGCGGCAATGAACCTTCGGGTTCCTTAAAAGCCATTTGTAAGTAAGTAAGTAAGTGACCCAATCAATTCCTTTCTTTTTTTCCTGATCAGTTTCAGCGTTATTCTTTCTTCACCCGCTCTTTCTAACACAGCTTCGTTTCTTATTCTGTCTGTCCACTTACGAGCTTCATTCTTCTTCTCATACACATTTCAAATGCTTCTATTCACTTCTCTTCACTTCGTCGTGATGTCCATGTTTCTGACCCATACAATGCTACAATCCACACAAAGCACTTCATTAGTCTCTTCCTTAGTTCTTTATTCAGGGGTCCGCAGAAGACGCTCCTTTTTCTATTAAAAGCTCCTTTGCCATTGGTACTGTCCTTTTGACTTCCTGGCAGCAGCTCATGTTATTTCTTATAGTACACCTAAGTATTTGAAGCTGTCCACTTGCTCTACCGCCTCTTTTAGAATTCGCCATGTACCTTCTTTACTTTTCTTCCTATGATCATGGTCTGCGTCTTGTTTGCAATTTATCTTCATTCCATGCTTCTCACAGCTGTCATTTATCTTCAGTAACATATCACTTAGTATCATCTTTTCTTCTACTAACAACGCCATATCATCAGCACATCTTATGTACTTTATTCTTCTTCCTCCTACTATCACTCTTCCCATGTTCTGAAAACAGTTCGTCAGTAAATCCTCCAAGTAGATGTTTAGTTAGTTAGTTAGTTAGTTAGTTAGTGGGGTTTAAAAAGGGCGCGTCAGCAATTCTGGCTATTTGCGCCCTTATTTAAAATTCTTCATAGACAAAAGTAGATTATGAAGAGGGTAGATGATAAAGGGCATCCTTTACGTACTCCTCTTTCTATTTCGCTTCCTTCTGACATTTATTCTCCTATTCTGTGACTTTTCCTAGTTGTTTCATATAAAGTTTACTGAACAGCCTCCTCTTCTTCCAATCCATATCAATTTTCTTCATAATCGCCATCATTTTATTCCAATCCACTCTGTCAAACGCCTTTTCTAGATCGACAGATACTATATACATTTCTTTATTTTTCTCTAGGTGTCACTGATTGTTCGTAGCAGTACAATTACATCATTTCCTCTCCTGAAGCCAAACTGCTCTTCTTCCAACTGTTCTTCCATCTTAGAATATAAATGTCGATTCAGTGTTAGCAGGAGAATCTTCGCCGAGTGTGATATCAGGCTGATAGTCCTGAACTTGTTACATTTCTTGGTATTATTTTTCTTCGGTAAAGTCTTCAGGTCAGTCCCATTTGTACTTTGATGTAAGAATTATATATAGGAGTCAGTAAATCAGAAGATTTTGCAAAGTTTCAATCTAGCATTGTCTTTCTTTCTTTCTTTCTTTCTTTCTCTCTTTCTTTCTTTCTTTCTTTCTTTCTTTCTTAATTTCCTTCTCTCTTTATTTTCTTTCTTTTTTTTCGTTCTTTCTTTCTTTCTTCCTTTCTTCCCTTTTTTCTTTCTCTCTGTTTCTTTCATGCTCTCTTTCTTTCTTTCTTGCTCTCTTTCTTTCTTTCTTTCTACCTTTCTTTCTTTCTCTCTTTGTCTCTTTCTTTTTTCTTTCTTTCTTCTATCTTTCTTTCTTTCTCTCTTTGTTTCTTTCTTGCTCTCTTTCTTTCTTTCTACATTTCTTTCTCTCTTTGTTTTTTTCTTGTTCTCTTTCTTTTTTCTTGCTCTTTCTTGCTCTCTTTCTTTCTTTCTTTCTTTCTTTCTCTCTTTGTTTCTTTCTTGCTATCTTTCTTTCTTTCTTTCTCTCTTTGTTTCTTTCTTGCTCTCTTTCTTTCTCTCTTTGCTTCATTCTTGCTTTCTTTCTTTCTTTCTCCTTTGTTTCTTTCTTGCTCTCTTTCTTTCTTTCTTTCTATCTTTCTTTCTTTCTTTCTTGCTCTCTTTCTTTCTTTCTACATTTCTTTCTCTCTTTGTTTTTTTCTTGTTCTCTTTCTTTCTTTCTTTCTTTCTTTCTTGCTCTCTTTCTTTCTACCTTTATTTCTTTCTCTCTTTTTTTCTTTCTTGCTCTCTTTCTTTCTTTCTTTCTTTCTTTCTTTCTATCTTTCTTTCTTTCTTTCTTGCTCTCTTTCTTTCTTTCTACCTTTCTTTCTTTCTCCCTTAATCTCTTTCTTTTTTCTTTCTTTCTTTCTTTCTATCTTTCTTTCTCTCTTTGTTTCTTTCTTGCTCTCTTTCTTTCTTTCTTTCTTTCTTTCTTTCTACCTTTCTTTGTCTCTTTGTTTTTTTCATGCTCTCTTTCTTTCTTTCTTTCTTGCTCTCTTTCTTTCTTTCTACCTTTATTTCTTTCTATCTTTCTTTCTCTCTTTGTTTCTTTCTTGCTCTCTTTCTTTCTTTCTTTCTTTCTACCTTTCTTTGTCTCTTTGTTTTTTTCATGCTCTCTTTCTTTCTTTCTTTCTTTCTTGCTCTCTTTCTTTCTTTCTACCTTTATTTCTTTCTCTCTTTTTTTCTTTCTTGCTATCTTTCTTTCTTTCTTTCTCTCTTTGTTTCTTTCTTGCTCTCTTTCTTTCTCTCTTTGCTTCATTCTTGCTTTCTTTCTTTCTTTCTCCTTTGTTTCTTTCTTGCTCTCTTTCTTTCTTTCTATCTTTCTTTCTTTCTTGCTCTCTTTCTTTCTTTCTACCTTTCTTTCTTTCTCCCTTAGTCTCTTTCTTTTTTCTTTCTTTCTTTCTTTCTATCTTTCTTTCTCTCTTTGTTTCTTTCTTGCTCTCTTTCTTTCTTTCTTTCTTTCTACCTTTCTTTGTCTCTTTGTTTTTTTCATGCTCTCTTTCTTTCTTTCTTTCTTGCTCTCTTTCTTTCTTTCTACCTTTATTTCTTTCTCTCTTTGTCTCTTTCTTGTTTCTTTCTTTCTACCTTTCTTTCTTTCTCTCTTTGTTTCTTTCTTGCTCTCTTTCTTTCTTTCTTTCTTTCTTTCTACCTTTCTTTCTCTCTTTGTTTTTTTCTTGTTCTCTTTCTTTTTTTCTTGCTCTTTCTTGCTCTCTTTCTTTCTTTCTTCCTTTCTCTTTTTTCTTTCTTGCTATCTTTCTTTCTTTCTCTCTTTGTTTCTTTCTTGCTCTCTTTCTTTCTCTCTTTGCTTCTTTATTGCTATCTTTGCTTCTTTCTTGCTATCTTTGCTTCTTTCTTGCTCTCTTTCTTTCTCTCTTTGCTTCATTCTTTCTTTCTTTCTTTCTTTCTCCTTTGTTTCTTTCTTGCTCTCTTTCTCTCTTTGTTTCTTTCTTGCTCTCTTTCTTTCTCTCTTTGCTTCTTTCTTGCTTTCTTTGCTTCTTTCTTGCTCTCTTTCTTTCTCTCTTTGCTTCATTCTTGCATTCTTTCTTTCTTTCTTGCTCTCTTTGTTTCTTTCTTGCTCTTTCTTTTTTTCTCTCTTTGTTTCTTTCTTGCTCTCTTTGTTTGTTTCTTTCTTTCTTTCTCTCTTTGCTTCTTTCTTGCTCTCTCTCTTTCTTTCTTTCTTTCTCTCTTTGCTTCTTTCTTGCTCTCTTTCTTTCTTTCTCTCTTTGCTTCTTTCTTGCTCTCTTTCTTTCTTTCTTTCTTTCTCTCTTTGCTTCTTTCTTGCTCTCTTTCTTTCTTTCTTGCTCTCTTTGTTTCTTTCTTGCTCTCTTTCTTTTTTTTCTCTTTGTTTCTTTCTTGCTCTCTTTCTTTCTTTCTCTCTTTGTTTTTTTCTTGCTCTCTTTCTTTCTTCCTTCCTTTTTGTTTCTTCTTTCTTTCTCTTCTTCCTTCTATGGTTCCTTATATTTGACGTTCTTCTTTCCCTGTTTGCTTAATTTTTTTCCGTTCTCTTTAATTCTTGTTCCTATTTACATTTCCTTTCCTATCATCCTATTTTCTTAACTTCTTTCCTTCATCCCTATATTTTCTTACTCTTGCAGTTTGTTCCAGGAATTTCACTAGTCCCGTGATATAGCCTGCCAATAGAATTATATCGGAGTATAAGACTCTTTCTTGAATTCTAAAATTTTAGAAATGAAATACAAACAAGTTCTAGTAATTCATTCTGCTTCTGCTAATTGCATTTCATTTCTCGACAGATTTAGCTGCACTTGAGTACTGAACAAACAAATCTCCCCTCTCATAACACGTTATTTACTTAGCGTAAGTTAAACAAATCTTGACAGATATATTTCTTGCATGTCTAGGGCACGTTCATTTAACTGTTGGTATAAAGTCAATGATGAGATTGCATCTCTCATTACGATATACACATGTCTGGCTTAAGTCATGGTCAGTAGCTTGACACCGTATTGTGATAAGGAAATTCTGTTTCTGCAATAGCTGGTTTCAATCTCATGCTAAGTATTCTAAATTTCGAACTTAGTTCTCGTTTATTCTTATATCAAATATTAGAGTTTCAATCCATCAAATATAAACATGAACAAAATTTGAATTTGAATAGATTATTACTGTTTTTTTTTAATAGCGCTATATCAGAAGGCTTAAATAACTTTCTTTTAGTACATAAGAATTCATAGCTTTCGAAAACGAAGTCCCTTTTTGAAATAAAGAAATGTGTTGTTCCTTTTCCATGTGAAAGAAAGATGTATACTAATACTTTCCGATAATAAATTATATAATTTTTACTATAGTATATAGTGCTATTTCCCTCACTAGTAAGCTTTCTTCCTTTAAATCAGGGACGGGGAACTCATATTGTAAACAGAGCTGTAAACATGGGTACCTACGTACAACAGCAACTGTAGCTGGAGGAACTAAGTTCTTTGAGAGAGACTATTCCCCTTCCCAGCTTTAAATAATAATTGCCTGCACCATTTTCGTTGACATTAAAATTTAACATGTGTTACCCTACTGTACATATTGTATTGTATTGTACTTATTTACATTCCATGGTATTCGTATATCCGTTCACAGCTAGAATATCAAAACTTGTCAAAGAAGAAAAATCTTAATAGTACTATAAAGTCTTAATTATATTCATAGTCTAGTTGAAATATATAGAGAAGAGTTTTACAATATAGTCTACTAGTACTATATGAAGGTTAATATAAGACAAAAATATTCATGAAGCGTTGTTGAAGGTCATAAATTCACACACAGAATAGAAAGAATGAGAAAATCTGTACTTCTTTAATTTCGCCCTAAATAATCTCATGTTTTGAATTTAATTTTTTATACCCATAGGGAGGCTTTTAAAAATTTTACTTCCATATAACACACTCCACTTTGATAGCACGATAGACTTGCCAAAGGAATATGAATGTCTTTTTTGACGCGTATTTATGCTATGAACTGTTGAATTAGTTACAAAGTTTTCACGATTACATACGAGGAAATTTATTAATGAAAAAATGTATTGACAAGCCATGGAATTTATTTATATTTTTGAAAATGGTCCTACACGATTTCCTAGATTTGACACTTACTATTATTCTAATTAATTACTCTTTTTTTGTAGTAGGAATATACTGTTACTATTTGCAGAATTTCCCCAGAATATTATTCCAAAACTCATTACAGAGTGAAACTATGCAAGGTATATTGATATTAAGGTATTGATATTTACTATCTTTAGAATAGAATCTAATAGCAAAATATGCTGAATTTAGTTTAGGGGTAATTTCTTTAATATGATTTTTACAATTATCACAATCCATTTTTAAACCAAGAAATTTGGTTGTTGTTTCTATTAGGAACCTTTAGTTAACTATTAGGCTTGAAATTTGGGAGGTTGAATTTTGGAAGGATTTAAATTGGATTATGTTACGATGAAAGAGTAATGGAACGGAGAAAAATTCTCTCCGGCGCCGGGATTTGAACTCGGGTTTTCAGCTCTACATGTTGACGCTTTATCCACTAAGCCACACCGGATTCCACCCCGGCGTCGGAAGAATCGTCTCACTTTTAAGTTCCAACTCTTGGGTTCCCTCTAGTGGCCGCCCTCTGCACTACGTCATAGATATCTATGAACCTAGAACCGAAGTCCACACATGTGCTGAGGTGCACTCGTAATGAGTGACTAGTTAGCCGGGTTCCGACGGAATAAGCGCCGTCTTAAATCACGAAGTGATTTACGCATATCATATTTATTATTATAATGTACCGAAGTACATATGATATTTCCATGCTGATATTATGCGTCTGATCCCGGCCAACTAGTTACTCATTACGAGTGCACCTCAGCACATGTGTGGACTTCGGTCCTAGGTTCATAGATATCTATGACGTAGTGCAGAGGGTGGCCACTAGAGGGAACCCAAGAGTTGGAACTTAAAAGTGAGACGATTCTTCCGACGCCGGGGTGGAATCCGGTGTGGCTTAGTGGATAAAGCGTCAGCACGTAGAGCTGAAAACCCGAGTTCAAATCCCGGCGCCGGAGAGAATTTTTCTCCGTTCCATTACTCTTTCATCGTATGATGACGCAGAATATCTGCATGGAAATATCATATGTACTTCAGTACATTATAATAATATATATATGGATTATGTTAGTTTTGTTACAATTTAATCCTATTTTTTTTTTTTTGGCTGAGAACCAATACTATATTTTAAGGATAATTTCCTTTGTTGAATATTGAAATCCGTTGGAGTTACTGGATGTAATTACTATATTTGTGCCATCTGCAAATAATATGGGTTGATCTGGATTTAGATAAGGTGACTGCAAATGTTCTTTATTTAGATATTATTTACTGAACGAGTCTTGGTGGGAGTCCATCTGTATGTAGGCAACAATTTCGCACGACTGTCCACAAGTAGCATATAGCCTATACAGGGGATTTTATTTACTGCACATGCGCATTGCGTTGAAAGTAAAATGTATGTAACAAGGGAGCTGCAAATTGTATTTCTGTATCTGTACATATTAGGTTATATCTTAAATCTGAATAGTGTAAAATGTAACTAGTTAGCGAAGTACGCAATGGAGAGAGTAAGGAAGGACTGGCGTAGTTGCCTAATGAATGGTGCCTCACGGGTGCAACTTATGAGGTTCAGACCTGTCTTTGGACAGTTGTCTAAACAAATATAATAATAATAATAATAATAATAATAATAATGATAATAATAATAATAATAATGGCTTTATTTAACCTGGCAGAGTTAAGGCCTTAAGGCCTTCTCTTACACTCAACCAGGATTAAAACTTGCTTACACAGTTGATCATAAAACTTGATCAGAATTAAGTAATTACATACTGATTACATAATGAGATCAAAAGAGGTAGTTACATATAATTTACCTCATAAAATAAAAATAAACATAGTGAAATACATATTAATTTGTTAGAATCAAATGCGAATCACATAAAAACAGAAGCCGATAATTCAATAAAAAAAAGGAAAATGTACGCAGTAAAAATAAAAATAAACACATTAGTATACATATTAATATTAGATTATAATTAAGTAGGACTTACATAATTAAATAAGAAACCGACAATTGAATAAAATGTACACAAAAATAGATTAATACTAAAAAACAACAACACAGTGGGATACATATTGGCGTTAAGTGATAAATAAACACGATTTAGATAATAAAAATAAGAAAAAAATAATAATAATAAATACAGTGGAACACATTTGTAACACGTTAGGTCTGGCAACTCATCATAAGATACTTTTCTAATTTACATTTAAAGGATATTAAAGTTCGGCAGCCCTTGACTTCAGGCGGCAGAGAATTCCAGTGACGAGAAGTAGCAACAGTGAAAGACGAAGACTAAATAGATGTTGTGTGCAGTGGTATTTCTAGCATGTTGTCATATTGTGACCGAGTATTTTTTAAGTTATGATACCGAGAAAGACTGTGGAATCGGACAGATAAGTAAGAGGGAGTAGAGGTGTGCAAAATTCGGTATAAGAGAGAAAGGGAATGTAAATTTACGTTATGATAACGGCATTCATACAGATGCGAATACATTCCTCTGAACATACATACATACATACATACATACATACATACATACAAACATATACACATATACATACTGTACAGTAATGGCAAAAAAACCGGACCGACCCTTGTAGCTGATTTCACAGCCTTGTTCACTCCAGAGCACGATAGACTGGTAACTAAGACTTTCGTGGTTCGAATCCTGCCTGGGAAGGAAACTTTATTTCATTTTGAATCTTGCGTACACCACTTTTAACACTTGAATATAATTAATTGATGAACTAGTGGACTTACTTGTATTAAATATGTAATATTTGTCCGGCTTACAGTTGTTTCAGTGCTTCACGCACCATCATCAGAGCCTACTAGATGGCGGCGTCATCTCGAACTTCTCTGCCTGTTAGGAGGGTGTGTTTTATTGTTGGACATACAGGCAGATCATTCCAAACACGCTACAAAGAACACATTAAAGCTATAACCAGAGGACACAATACATCTACATACGCCGATCACATAACCAATACTAACCATACATGCAATAACATAAATACGGACATGGAAATCCTACACACACAACCCAAGAACCAAAAACTCAACACACTAGAACAATACGAAATATACAAACACACTAAAACACACCCCGATCAAATCCTCAACACACAGATCAATTTCAGTACACACACACTATTCGACTCCACACTTCAACACCTTCCAACAATAAAACACACCCTCCTAACAGGCAGAGAAGTTCGAGATGACGCCGCGATCTAGTAGGCTCTGATGATGGTGCGTGAAGCACTGAAACAGCTGTAAGCCGGACAAATATTACATATTTAACACGAGTAAGTCCACTAGTTCATCAATTAAACTTTATTTTGTTCCTTATTCAAATTTATTCCCAATACTTTTCGATTGCTGGTAAAATTCATATTCAAGGAATAATAAGTTACTTAAGTAGTAAAATATAGCTGCAATAAAAAAGTATTGGGAACAAATTTGAATAAGGAACAAATTAAAGTTTCCTTCCCAGGCAGGATTCGAACCACGAAAGTCTTAGTTATCAGTCTATCGTGCTGTGAAATCAGCTACAAGGGTCGGTCCGGTTTTTTTTTTTTTGCCACAACTGTACTTACATGACATTTGAGGAGAATAATATTGAGAACTACATTGAGGACGGTGTTAAATAGAAATTAGGATCTGTAGAAAACTTACTTTCTTGAATTTTGTTCGTAATCAATGTCTTCTTTATTTTCAGGAGCAGCAAGTGGCACTAATACCATCGACCTCAATTCGGATTTCTACTTCTATTTTTGGTAAGTAAATGAAAAATAATTCATGCATGAATATATTCATTTGTCTTATATTTATTAAAACTATTTAAAAAATCATTATTTGTTTATTAGATTCATATAGATAAAGATTTGTTGAATTTTGTTGAATTTTATCCTGAGTTAATCCGTCATCATTTAATTTTACTGTTACGCTTATACTATTACCACGATATTAATAAGCAGAAGATAGTAATTTATTTCCTATGAGAAGTATATTCTTGTAGATGATATTTCGTAACAAATACTATTAAAAGCAGTACCCTAAAATTACCTATACTTGTAAATATCACATAAAAAGAACAGCGTTGCAGTAAGCACTAAAGGTGCACAATCTAGTGATTAGAAGTTGTGCACCGCCATCTCTTCTGGTCGCAAGGTAGAAATTTTGCATGAAAATCTCTGACGTCGCTAGGGATCGAACCCGGGCCGGCTAGTCTGATGAATCTTCACTTTCTGATATTTGCGGTTAGAATTTCAATTTCTAAAATAAAGTTATTCTTATTTACATTTTAATAGTCGATTTGCTCTTTTCCTGAAAAAAGATTTTCTCAGTAATTAAGTTTAAAAACATTTGTACCAGAGTGCTGCATTGGAGTTAAATCGCTCGCTTGAACTCGGTCGAGTGTCGCACCCTCGAGTGAGATACGATCGGTCGTGATACACTCGTAATAAATAGAAGTACAGTACAAGGTCGTCTCACCGGCATGTCTTATCTTGTATGGAAGATGACAGATGAGATACACATATGTTTTGCTCACACGGTAAAAATAAGGCTTTATTTTCTGCGTTTATGACAAACGTTTAATGGAACGGTCAATGGAACGTACCAAAACAGGAACATGAAGTTATAAATAAAATAGTATGAAAAACTTCAATATACAGTTATTATTGCTAATTAATAATTATTCAATATTTGATTTACCACATATATAATATGATAGGTCCATACATAGTGTTCCGCCTATATACTGCGACAATGTAGAAACGTTTTGCAAAATATTATTGATACAGCAGTAGATTCATAACAATATTAGTACAGAGATAAAGTCACAGAAAATATAATAAAACGAATAATCATGCTGCACAACTGTTACAGACGCAAAGATTGAACACTAATTATTAGAGATTATTATTATTATTATTATTATTATTATTATTATTATTATTACTACTAGAAAACTTGATACAGTTCTTGCATTATCGTGATTGTGTTCTCCGTTTATAATAATTAAATATACATCCAATAACATCTATCAGATGTGGCAAAAACAAAATCATTCCTGTGGGGGGGGGGGGGAACATTTACCTACAACATTTATATTACATTTTAAAGCAAGTTTTGTAGTTGTACTATGGAGAGGTTAGTTAAACACTGCAAAGTTTTGAAATGATAAACATCTATGATGTTACTACACAGTTCATCACTGTAACAAGAACGAATGTCTAACGCTCGTTTATACCGTTCGAGGATTTATTGCTCGTGACAATTTTACCCATCATGCATGTGCGCTACCTATCGGATTATGCTATGAACTACTTGGCGCTCGAGCGAAAACGTCCGATGCAGACCTCTGATTTGTACATTATTACAGCAAGAAATGTTGCGCATATATGCAAGTTTATGTTGTATAATGAGAAATTTCTCCTCGTTAGAGCGTCGCTAAATATATGTATAGGACTATCTGTGAATAGCTGAAAATAATATTTCACGAAAATACTGTACTTTCTCTGTATTCTTTCACGACAGAAATTATAATAATAATAATAATAATAATAATAATAATAATAAAGCGCTAATTCTAAAAGCACCATAAGTCTTACTTAAAATTTTGCTCGGTTATTAGTAAATTAAAGCCAAATAGTCTACAACGTTAGTTTTAGAGTTTTACGTGTACTTCAGTAAAATGTCATTCAGAAATTGCTACTATTCTCACATCCATTTTATTTCCTGCTAATTACAGACTGCGCCGAGTCCTTATACACGGAAAGTCTCTCATCCCGCAGAGAAGAGCACACGTTGAACGAATAATATCGAATAATCTGTCATTTCCGTCGAGTCAGAACCTGCGACTACGAAACGCATTCTGAATATATGTAATTAAATGAACTACATTACCATCGTCGTGTTCGCCACAACGGATAGGAGTTCTGTTTGCATGCATTATGAAGCCGTCTAGTGGGAAATTATGGGGATAGTGTTACTGTTCGATCCCTAAGAGCTAGTCTTTAAGTACGGGCATTGATTATATTAGGGGGATCTGAATTTGATGACTTGAGACCAGCTCTCCTGACAAATGCATTTGCAAATCTCATGGCATATGTGAACAGCGTGAATAGAATCGATGTATAAATTTAGGTCTATAATTCTAGTTCCCGAACAAGCTTCGGACTCCTTATTTTTTACTTTTGAAAAGTTAAATGTATGATAGTAAATTATTGTGATTTGCAGAATAACCTAACTATTTATATGTGACTTGTCATTTTATGATCCATATACCTTAATGTCGTATCATCTAATGTCTTCTTCTGCCCCGAACTCTTCTCCCGTTCACCTTTCCTTCCAGTGCATTCTTCAGAAGGCTGTTTCTTCTTAACCAGTGACCCAGACAATTTCTTTTCCTCTGAAACTGATCAGAAAGAGGAAAAGGAATTGGCTGCCTGTAATGGATTATCTTCAAAACTGGTTGGTGCTGGTCTTGGCGCCTTTTGTTTGCGTTTCCTGTGGGGGATCTGTTTGTGTAGTGTAATGTAGAGTCCAAAAGTGTGTGTTATGTAATTGAGTTGTGTGTTGAGAATTTTATTTGAATGTGTGTTTGTGTGGCTATATATTTCGTATTTTTCTAGTGTGTTTAGTTTCTGGCTTTTTGGTTGAATGTGTAGAATTTCCATTTCTGTGTTGATGTCGCTGTAAATGTGGTTAGAATTTGTGATGCACATGTGGAGGTGCCATAACAAAGTTACAAAACACTTTCACATATGCAGAACACATCACAAATGCTAACTACACCTACAGCGACATAAACACAGACATAGAATTTCTACGTAGTCAACCAAAAAGCCAGAAACTAAACACACTAGAACAATACGAAATATATAGACACACAAAAACACACCCAAGTGAAATTCTCAACGCACAATTGAATTTCAGAACACACACACTCTTTGAGTCCACATTATACTATACAAATACACCCCCACAGCAAGCACAAACAAAAGGCGCCAAGACCAGCAACAACCAGTTCTGAAGATGGCCCGTAACAGACTCAAACTAGTCAAACAGGTACTATAATATTTAACACGCGAAAGCTCTATAATGCATATTCCGAAATATTTATACATTGAAAATCCCTATTCCACATCTGCGGAAACGGTTTGAGAATATTTATAATAAGCAGGGAAAGGATTTATATGTAAATACATATTTACTTATAAAGCTAATATAATTTATATTTTGCATTATCTTTATGTTTCACAATGTGTAGGGTTGAAAAATCCTACTTTTATTTTCCATATTTTTCCATATTTTAGAGTTTAGTACATATTTTCGTTAATTTCCATATATTTTCCATATTTCATATAAAACAGTCCATATTATATTAGGTTTAACAATAAAACAAAACAAAATTCCATTAACTTTTAAAAATACATTTCAACAATAGAGATTTAAACACATGTTCAGTAATCCCTTTAACATCAGAGTTATTTGAAAATTAGCAGTCCTATCAACAATGGGAAAGTAAGTTACAAAACTGTATTAATTTAATTTAAAATTTTTAACAGACTTCAGTTGTGCAGCTCAACAGTTAAATGCCAGTCAGAGTACACATAGGTTCAGTTTTGTAAATCATACTATAAAGACGGTAAATATGCCAAAAGTACGTCATTCAGTCAATTTAAAATCAAAACTAACAAGTTACATTTCAGAATTTAAAGAAGATGGTTTATCAACTGACAATAAAATATTATTTTGTAATTTGTGTCAGTGTGCAGTATCATCTACACAAAAGTTCCTGGTGCAACAACACATTACAACTAGTAAACATCAGGCCAACAAACAACTAAATTCCAAGCAGAGACAATTGTTTTTAACACAACCAACAACATCGAATGTAAGATCTGAGTTTAACATCGACCTGTGCCGTTCTCTCATCTCTGCTGATATTCCTCTCTACAAACTAAAGAATAAGGTCTTCAGGGAATTCCTTGAAAAATATACTCAACATACAATCCCTGATGAGTCAACACTTAGGAAGACGTATGCTCCATCCATCTACGATGAGACAATACAGAAGATAAGAGATGAAATTAAAGATAGTTCAATTTGGGTTTCCATTGATGAGACTCCCGACAAAGAAGGTAGACTTGTTGGTAATGTAGTTATCGGTTTGTTAAGTGTACAATATTCTGAACGAATTCTTTTACATTGTGATGTTCTAGAAAAGTGCAATAACAAAACTATAGTTAAACTGTTCAACGAAGCTATGGGTATCCTGTGGCCAAAGGGTATTATGTACGATAATGTGTTATTCTTTATTAGCGATGCTGCCCCTTATATGGTCAAAGCTGGACAAGCATTATCTGTTGTATATCCTAAATTGACTCATTTTACTTGTGTGGCGCATGCATTTCATCGTGTGGCAGAAGTGGTCAGAGACAATTTCCCTAAAGTAGATTTGTTGATTTCATCAGTGAAAAAAGTATTTCTCAAAGCTCCCAGTAGAGTTAACGTGTTGAAAGAAATATACCCTGAAATTCCATTGCCACCAAAGCCAATTTTAACTAGATGGGGTACATGGCTAGAAGCAGTTGAATATTATGCCGAACATATAGACTCTATTAACAATGTTCTCCTTGCATTGGACTCTGAAGATGCAGTCTCAATTGATACTGCGAAAACAGTTACCTGTGACATAAGTGTGAAGAATGACTTAGCTCACATTCAGCATACATTTTCATGCATCATAAAAACGCTCAAAAGTCTCCAAAATAGGCACCTTTCACTATCTGAAAGTTTTGAAATTATAAATAGTACTGTGGAACAACTGAATCGTGGTAGAGGTAAAGTTGCAGATGCAGTAAGAGCTAAGGTGGACACTGTACTTTCAAAAAACCCTGGATATGAAGAACTACAAAAGGTTGTTGCTGTGATGAGTGGTGAATCAACAGTGAAGATTAACTTGGACTTATCCCCAGCAGACATTGTGAAATTGAATTATGTACCAGTTACTTCTTGTGACGTCGAACGCTCTTTTAGTCAGTATAAATCTATCCTCAGAGACAATAGAAGAAGATTCACTTTTCAGCACTTGAAAGAAATGTTTGTAACCTATTGTTATGGTAACAGACAATAAAAATTGTGTTTTGTTGAAACTACATTGGAAGATAAGGTACGTCCATTATATTTTTTGTTTAGTTTGATTAAAATGTACCAATATTTAACGTACATAGTCATTTTTTTATAATTTTAAGTCCATATTTAATTCCATATTTTGGTAAAAATCCATATTTAATTCCATATTTTGGTAAAAATAACTACATATATATTTACATATTTCATATATTTTTAGTCCATATAAATCCGTTCCCTGATAATAAGGAATGTCAGTAGACTTTACATCATCTATGGTACCACCTGCGTGTTTACTTATTGAGTTGAAATATATCCAATCTTCGTAACTGATCGGTCTCAATGTTCTTAGTGTATCGGAAAACACATTAAAATATTAAATTGCTGAAAATAATTTTTTTTTTCTATTTTAACAGTTCATATTTTGTTATTTTATTGCAAATATCCTGTTTTTTAAGTGCATGTATATCTTGCTACTTTTTAGTGCATATGAATCTGCCTCCTGTTTATAAGTGACTAAAGTTTTTAAAGTCCCGCGCAGTGGCGTCGTGGTCTAGGGCATCCTGCTTGTGACTCGCGTTACGGAATGCGCGCTGGTTCGAGTCCTCACGGGGGGAATAAATTTTCTCATGAAATTTCGACCAGTGTATGGGACCGGCGCGCACCCAGCATCGTGATGCTTTTGGGGAGCTACGATAGATAGCGAAATCCTGTTACGAAAGCCAGCTATAACGGCTGGGGGGGATCATCGTGATAACCACACATTACCTCCATTTTGGTTGGATTATTGTCTACCTCTGCTTCGGCATGTGGACGTGAGGCCAGCAGCCGGCTGGTCGGTCATGGCCCTTCATGGTCTGTCGTGCCTCGGATTATTATTATTATTATTATTATTATTATTATTATTATTATTATTATTATAATCAGACAGTGTATGCGAGATGACTTAAGGAAAAGTGAAGTTGTTTCGTATCAGAGTAATATGGCACGTACCGCGTCGTCCGTCTTTTGTGTACCTGGCGAGTACAGCAACGTACAGAACGAAGGAACCTCAGTCCGTTCATAGTAATATTGCAACGCAATGGTGCAGTTGTGTTATCCTGCTCAAGTATTTAGTACGAGTAGAATAGTGTTGTGCTGATCCACTCATAATCTCGAAGGTAATACGTTCAATTCGCTCAGAGATACGAAATGCAATTAAGTATGGGAGTGACATTTTATGTATTAACGAAGACAATATCGTGTGTAATGTATGTAAAATTAAAATAAAAACCAGAACAACTCAGGCTATAGAGAAACATTGCAACAGGTCATCGCAAAGAAATGCGTTGAAATGAAATTTGAGGAACCATCTACATCACCTCGTCATCGTCATCATCATCATCATCATCATTTAGTGGTGCGGATCTAAACGAAACATTTTGCAAAGACATGTGCAACATGAGGTTTCCTTCAGAAATTCTTTCGATACAAAAACTGTTTAAGCGATAGGCGAAGACGATTCAGCTTCAATAGCTTACGAGAATATATCGTCGTTTACTTCGACGCTAGTAATTTTATCAATGATGACGAGGTATGTGCTACAGTACTTCAACTTTCTTTTCCTTCTGACTGTACGGAGATACAGTAGCATGTTGACGTCGTCAGTTTACGTTTAAAAACTGTTGAGCCAATGGTCTGAATTAAAAAAAAATGTAATGTATAGTAAATATGCACTTACATTGAACGATAAGTCATCCTGCACCCACTGGCTGATTATTATTATTATTAATTTTATTATTATTAATTTTATTATTATTATTATTATTATTATTATTGAAAATTATTTACACGATAAACAATCTAGTGTACATATTTCGAATACTCTCTCTGATCCATTTAATATTATTTGTGGTGTGCCCCAGGGCTCAACTTTAGGACCTTTTCTATTTTTAATCTTCATTGACGACATTTGCAAAAGAATAAGTTCTGACTATTATTCGCTGACGATCTTAAAATTTTTCGAAAAATGAATAGTGTTGCTGACTGTCAATTTCTTCAGGATGACATTAATTCAGTTACCAATTGGTTATTTGATAACGGGATGGTGATTAATGAATCCAAAAGTTACGTAATATCATTTTCAAGGAAAACCTCTACACTAAAATATAACTATCATCTTTAAAATGTATTAATTAACAGAAAAGATTGTATTAGAGACCTCGGTGTATTAATTGACAATAAATTATATTTTCACAACCACATTGATTATATTTATAACCATGCAATAAGAATGTTAGGAATAATTCGGTCAATTACTTATTCTTTTTCAACACCTGACTCTCTTTTAATACTATACTGTACATTAATGAGATTGAAACTCGAATATGCATCTGTAGTTTGGAACTCTATTACTAGTTCTGACTCGGCAAAACTGGAAAATATTCAAAGGAAATTTACTTCATTATGTTCGTACAGATTCCTGCCTAATAACTCCGGGTATAACTATGATCCAAAATGCGATTACTTTAAATGTCGAAGCCTGTATGCCAGACATCATAATCTGGATTACTTATTCTTATGTAAGGTCCTTAAAGGTGACATTAATTGTCAATCTTTCTTAAACAGTGTTAGCCTTCATATTCCTATGAAGGACATGAGACATCACAAACTCTTCTATATTAGAAATTCTAAATCTTACTCGCCGGTCTCCAGATGTATTAAAAATGCTAACTTACATGTAGGCGATTTCGATCCATTCAATGTATAGAAGTATTGAATATGGCAATGTCTTTGCTAATATTATTTGCATTATCCTTATACACAAATTGGTAGTATGAATCTACTCCTTTCCCTAATATTTTGTAGTTTTAATTCTTGTAAATTAATTAGTGTAATCTATGTTCTTTATTTTGTTGTTAACTCAAGTATTTAATTGTACCATAGTTGTTCATTTTAATGCATTAATTGTATCACTGTGCTGGACTTTTATTGGCCAATGGCTGTTGTCCAGCACATAAATATCAATAAATAAAAATAAAATAAATAATAATAATAATAATAATAATTATTATTATTATTATTATTATTATTATTATTATTATTATTATTATTATTAAAGTTTTTAAATTTCTAAGTCATCTCCACAAGGTGGCCTGCTTATAAAAGTGTCATCCCAGCTGCATGATTTTGTGTTCTATCTTGTTTGCTGTCGTATCTCGATTTCAACGCAGGTGTTGTTACACAAGCTGTAGCATTGGTGCGGCATTACGGGTAGGACAGAAAGAGAAGGCACATAATGATGGTGTTATCTCCACCACCAGAATATAGCATCCTAGTAATATAACGTATTTATATAACGAAATAGGTAATGGCATGGTGATGCATGGCGGGAGTTCGATACACGCACATGCCGTGGATGCCACAACGATTCCAATACACCACAACATTGCAACAGAAGCAGCAGTGTAGAGTCGGGGATCATTTACTCATGTAACCAATAAAGTTTCACCCGGTAACACTATCGGTCCATTCCAGACAGATTTGCCCGCGAGTTCGGTGTACCAAAACATGTAGCTTCAAACACCACACACGATAATCATTGTGTAGCCGAACAACCGTATCAGAGGTCATAGCCTATCATTCAAAAGGATCGGATTGTGTTACTTCAATGGCGAAGAAATATTGTGATGGTCGTATGGGGGGAAAAATGTTGATCAGAACAACAAACGTGCAGATCACAGATAAATTACACAAAAGCTCGGGCTCTTTAAAAAAAAGCTGTGTTTTTGTGAATGTAATACGAAATGTCATTCGTCCTGATTATACATATCTCATCGTAATCCTTGACGAATGTTAGACCATTGTCTACCATTATTCAATGCCTGGAAAAGAGAGCTAGTTTTAGTGACACAACAGGAGATATCGTGTTTCAAGGTTTTGCCGCTAGATTTCGCGATATGAACTTTTATAATGAAGTTCGAAACGTGATTGTGTGTCCTGAGGTTTATACAGCGTGGAAAGGGAATGGAATATAATGGGATGGAATTGAATAGTGTGATCCCAAAACTCGCTCAGTCCATTTGGCAACTTTTATGCAATATACAGGGTGTTTCCGAAGTGGTGTTACAAACTTTCAGGGATGATGGCGAAGGGTACATATATCAATTTGAGATAAGGAACCCTCCTCCGGAAATGACCGAGTCGAAAGTTACAAGCAAAAATAATTCTGTGGAAATAAAATAATTTTATTCCTGTGTACACCTTATTTATGTGTATTTATCTGTACATCTCACACATACTGTATTCATCTGACGTTGTTTACGTTACAGTATTCCATTCAGTGCGCTGTCTGAGGGGTGGGGAGAGGAAACTACATTAAAGCAATGCAAATGGCGTAATGTGTAACGGATATGGTCGGTTCTGATATGCACGTCTGTAGACAGCAGTGTATGTGTACAAGTTGCAGTGTCCAGTCGATCAGTCCTAGTGAAATGGAGGAGTACACGAGAGCGGAATATGAAGACCTGATTTTCGAATACGGATGAGCCGATGGGAACAGTAGACAAGCTCAGAGATTGTATTGGAACAAGTACCCACGTAGCAGATATCCGGCCCATACCATTTTTCCACGACTGTTCCAAAGGTTAAGAGAAGGAGGGCACGTGGTGCGAAATTACAATTCCATTTCCACACAACTATTTTTGCTTATAACTTTCGACTCGGTCATTCCCGGACCAGGGTTCCTTATCTCAAATTGATACATGTGCCCTTCGTCATCATCCCTGAAAGTTTGTAACACCACCTCGGAAACACTCTGTATAGGGGCTATGTTTACGTTTGAGTTTTCTATCGTATTTTAACCCTTAAGTAGAGTCTGTGTGATGTATCTTGTCTCACTGTGAAAAGAGAGAGAAAGGAGATATGTCTTACTTCGTCTGTATTGTTATGGCAATGGGGATGCCGTCCATCCATCCAGTGGCGGAAGAGACCAATTGATACATTCTGTAGCGCAAAATAAAATAACAAAATATCTCTCTTCGTACTGTGTAGTACCATCACTGAGCTTGTCTTTCAAGAAACTGAGTTCCGGTAGCCTGTACAATGAGAAGGTTTTGAAAGGAATCCTGAAAATTTACAACCCTCCTATAATCTCCACCCTCATTTGAAGGGACTTGGTTTTATTGCTACTGAGACAAGATTAAACTTACCAGGTATAGTCGCGCGAAGTTTGTCAACACCGCAGTCACATGTACCGAGCTGTTAACTACATGTTGAGTACGCCTGTACTTCTGAAACTTCAGTCCCTTTCTTAGAATTGGTAAGACAACAATAACCGTAAACATGTTTGAAATCGGAATTCGCATACTCTAAATAATAACGGTTTAAGTGGTGTGGGGTGACTCCAACACCCCACGCTCCTATTGTAAATAGTGACAGTGACAAAACTGACCATACTTGTGTAACAAATAATAACAGTGGATGTTAAGTAGTGATTGCGCGCACAGAAAAATCAAGAAAGTGGCCTGGAAAGTAAGATAAAAGTCCACACCTGTGGAGTAACGGTTAGCGCGTCTAGCCGCGAAACCAGGTGGCCCGGGTACGATTCCCGGTAGGGGCAAGTTACCTGGTTGAGATTTTTCCGGAGTTTTCCCTCAACCCATTATGAGCAAATGCTGGGTAACTTTCAGTGCTGGACCCTGGACTCATTTCACCGACATTGTCACCTTCATCTCATTTAGACGCTAAATAACCTAAGATGTTGATAAAGCGTCGTAAAATAACCTACTAAAAAAGATAAAAAGTGAATAGACGTTCGAATATTGCATGTGAATCAATATTGAAATATTACCATTACTGTACATTAATTATAACATTGTGTTATATATTAAAGTATTTCAAATAGTTGTATAAATGAAAAAGAGCGATATTTTAATTGGTCACTAAAACTAGCCCATAAGAAATCATTTTTATATTGGACCCACTGCTTGATTTTAATATTTTAAGAAATTTAAACTTGTAGACTATATACATTCTATGTTTTATGATATTCATTCTTTTTGTATGATCTCACACATTCAACATGATTTACCTTTATGTAACACATTTTCTTTCATTGTTTATAATGTAAACACTGTTCATTTTAAGGTCAATGATGATCTGATGATGGTTTCTAAAAACCCAATACGTTTATCATGGAATAAAATATGTACTTACATAGTAAATCGGAGAAGCTTATGACGGTCTTTATGAAAAAAAAAACACTTTATAATTCAACACAGCTTATCGGATCGAATATGAGTATTAAATTTAGTTTCGTTATTAATACCTTACAGTGCGAGGTGTAATCTTATATAATAAAGAATAAGTATACAGAAAATTACTTAATTGATAGCGGAAAAAGAGACAAATAACCTCTGAGAAGAAATTGCCTACTGAAGGATGGTCTGGAAGGAATGGTGAACGGGAGAAGAGTTCGGGGTAGAAGAAGACATTAAGATATATGGATCATATGCGGAGACTAAGAATAAGGCAGAAAATAGGAAAGATTGGAGAAAGCTGGATTTGCAGTGAAAGATCTGCCCTTGGGCAGAACACTAAATGAATGAATAAATATACATATACATACATACATATACTAATATGTTACTTAGTTTGCTTGTAAACATAAAATTACTTATTCCGACTGCACTTGAACACATTTTGAGTCTTTTGTGATTACTAAAATCTACCATATCGTCCAAACCTGTGGAGTAACGGTCAGCGCGTCTGGCCGCGAAACCAGGTGGCCCGGGTTCGAATCCCGGTCGGGGCAAGTTAACTGGTTGAGGGTTTTTCCGGGGTTTTCCCTCAACCCAATACGAGCAAATGCTGGGTAACTTTCGGTCCTGGACCCCGGATTCATTTCACCGGCATTATCACCTTCATATCATTCAGACGCTAAATAACCTAGATGTTGATACAGCGTCGTAAAATAACCAAATAAAATAAAAAAAATAAATCTACCACATCTAGAGATGCGCTGTCGAAGGATTTGATTAACATTTATGCAACCGATATATTATTATTATTATTATTATTATTATTATTATTATTATTATTATTATTATTATATGCAAGTAAATTAATTTTAATTGTAAATTAAATATTTGACCATTGGACGGTGATTAGCAATAGTGATCCAAGCGCCAAAAACTTGTATCGAGATATTGGCCATTGAAATAAATCTGTTTTTATAAAACATTTTATGCAGGAAGTATTATAACATTCATACTATTACAAAAAAAAAGCACAAATAATACCAAAAAAAGGCTAACCGATTTTTAATAAGAGACCTGCAGTTGAGTTCATACGTATTTCAAAGCAAAATAAATAAATAAATTTTATGCAATGAACGAATTTTTGTTATAAATAACAACGAAATTCAGATATCGCATTCTTGAGTTTTTCCGAGTTAAATTAGCCTGCCATCAACAGATTTGTGCAAATATCTCATTTTTTTTTTTTCAAATTGCCGGTTGGTCTATTATTGCGTAACTCCATCCAATTACAACTATGGGACGATTGTGAAATATAAATGGGAGGACTTTGCTGCTCTAAACATCGCTCTTACCCATCTCTTCGCCGTTTGACTTCTCCTTTTGAAACACTCCGTATATACCGGTATGTATTCATTTTTATAGAGCTAAAGTTGATTTGTATTTTTTGTTCTTATTTGTGACGTTGGAGTGGCTTATTTTGATCTATATCTATGAAAAACATATTTTCCTGTCTGTTTTTATATACGTAAACGTTTCCTTTCCACTGAAAGATATAACACACACGGTTTGTTTGCCTTGTGCTTGGAGCAACTTTGTTACAAAAGCACATCCATCAAGTAATGTACACGCTTGCTGAACATACAAATGCATTCTAGCAGGAGAGACCTTTGCGGCTTTACAAAAACATTAGGGCCACTTTATCGCACGGTTTTATGATTCTATACTAAACACTCTAAATTCCTAAAATAATTCGGTGCAACCATTACAGTCATGCTCTCGATAACCGACTAATTTCATCAAACGGACATTGGAAATCCTCGTATAGCTAATGAATTCATTGTAATTTGTTGACAGGCGCTTTGTTAAGCACAACATTGAGGTTAAAGCCTGAAGGAGATAAACACTGACGCATCGCCAACCGCAGTACTAACAACATAAAACTTTTGAGTGGTTGCGGTTTTGAAACTACAGTGGAAGTAGAGAAAACACAGTCTCTCTCTAAGCCTACATCCGACAGCCACTGGCTAACCGTCAGGCCCCAACTAACAATAAACCTTTTACACTTAAATAAATAAAATTAATTGTGTTTTGTTTTTCACTTTCTTTTGATTTCTGCGACGTGAACTATTGATCGAATTTACTACGTAAAAACAGAACAGTTCTACACTTATGTCTGGTTTCTCGATCATGGAGATACCATTCGATTACTATCGATTTGTTATATTTGTCGATTTGTTAACTCTTTGTCGTGTTTCTTGAACAACTCAGCCTCTAACTTATCGATCTGTTAACTCTTGATTGGTTGATCAAGTATCACAAATATCCGTTAGATGTCAGGACAGTCTAATTTACATTTAATGCATTTACAATTGTTTATTATGGCCCATAGGTATAAAGATTAAAAGCTCCTTTTCCAGACACCGAAGGTATGTTCAATATATTGAGGCGTTCAGAGCTAAAGTAGATCAAGTCCATGAGATAATAGGACGTAAAAGTTAACTTGCTCTAGTGCAGTGATGTCAAAGCAAGCGCATTTTTCTGACCTTGACGTCGTGCGCGGGCATTAAGCGCTAGGTATGCTAGGAGGAATATTGGATTAAGAAAACAGTGGTGCACAAACTTCAAACGGAACGTGAAATTTTATGTCGTTATTTTTATATGGCTTCTTTCTGTTTGTTATTTTCTATATTGTCTGTAAAACAAAAGTATTAACACCTGTTTCTTAGCCTAATATTGCAGTTGTGTTTTAAACGTTAATAACATAATAGAGAGTAAAGAAGGAATATTCACACAAATTCCATAATAACTACAACTATACTGTACTAAGTGAATTAAACATAAAGAAAGTGTTATCCCAAAAAAAAGACACTGAATATGACATGATAAGTTGAAATTTATATTGATGATATCTTTAGCCTTATGAAAGTAATCAAAACAATATTATAGTACAAAGAAAAGTTGTCTACATAATAAAACTCTTATCGCATTATGCTTTTAGGTGATATTGGTGCCCAACTTTATGTTATCAGAATATTAAATTATCTCGAAATCTGCTGAAGATATAGAGCTGACGTTTTACCAACACATAGGCACATTTCTTTTGTTTGTTATGTAACAGTATTTGCTTTGTTAATTCATTTCCTTACAAACATTTTCCATGCGAATATTTTCAAACATTTTAATACACTATCTTCAGTAATACGTATTTACGATATATTAGATTTACGAAAACATTGTTTTAGTACATGTAAGGCTACTAAATAAACATATCTGAAAATTTCACTTTTCTGTAAAAAAGTTGAGAAAATATTCCTTTTGAATAAAAAAGCAAACTTGTGAAAAATAAACATTAAAATTAAAACTTACATTCTTATAATGCACTTACACTTCTCAGACAAATCTAAAAATTAACATGGATACAGTTTTAATAAGTTCTCTTCCCTTTATCCATTGAATCAGTGCTGTCCATCCCTGTATATAGCTCGACCAAGCGGCATGTACTACCTTTTTCGTCTGTCTCCTTTCCGCTGTAAAGCGCTCAGGCTCTCCTGGGCTCTAAAGCGCCCGCTTGCTCCTATGGGAATCAGTTGACATCACTGCTCTAGTGAATTATTTAATTTCAGTAACAATAATTTTGTTGCTCCATTCTCAAATTGTACATTTATAAAATATAAACAATTGTGATGTTAATTGATGCAACGCTTTTGTGACTTGATCCACTATGGGCCAGAATATCGTGAACAAATAATCTGAGCCAAAAGTGACTGGTGTCACCTGCCGGCGAATGCTTGGAATTAAGACTTGATCCATTACTGCTCGGTGAAGATCCAACTTCATATAATCAGAAAATAAAATTAAACTCAATTTATGAAAAATTGAGACTTGATCCACTTTAGCTCTGAACGCTTCATACTCTTGTTCTAATATGAGTATCATTATATCTTCAGTATTAGGATTTAGGATACTATTGTAGTCATGAGGTATCTACGACAAGGATAAACATTCTCACAAGCAATATGCCATTAAGTTTCTTAGCTTCAATGTAGCTCCAGTGTTTCTTTCAGAACAAATTTTCTGGGGTGGGGATATTATTTATCTTTTGGTGGGAGGGAGTAGAAGAGATAAAAAAATCAAATTAAGTTATATAGACATTAAATTGGTACAATTTTATAATATCTACTTATATGAAAAGTCATTCAACATTCTAATTCATATTCATGCAACCACCTCATCCTTTCAGGTATTAACCAAAGTGATAATCTCCCCCCCCCCCTCTTTCTTACACACACTCACACACATGGAGCTTGTTTTTGAAAAGATACCAAATCCAACTGGATGAATTTTACTAGGGCGCGAGAAAATTTACGGAAGCTATTATTATAGTTTTATTGTTATAATAAAGAAGAAATGCGCACAAGTGTGCATAGGATGTTTGTTCGTTAGTCTTCTGTGCTAAGTTCGGTCACTGTTTTTGGGCACTCGGTACACTGCAGGACGTGGTACTTGTCACACCTTGCACCACAGAATTTACAGACACACTTCTCGGACACTGTATGGAATTGTGTTGTGCTGCACACTTTGAAGTGAAATCCATGCACTGCTGGCCTTGTTACTACGTTCCTCATGCGTTGATTAGTCCCAGTCTAGCTTCGGTCGACCATGGCGCTAGTGGCGTAGAACTCGTCGTCTATGTTATTCCTTTTCTGTGTATTCTCTTCTAGAAGCTGTTTGCAGTGGCGGCTCGTGATAAAATATTATGTGTGTTCACAATTTTGTGTTCCAAAATCGAAGAGAATTTGAAATCGTACGATTTTAGCCTAATATGAAATGTCATGATTCCAATGTTTCACTGTCGAAAAAGCCGTATATAAATTCAAAAACAAAATATAATATTAATAATAATAATAATAATAATAATAACAAAAACAACAATAATGAAACCTAGTCTTTTTATTTCCAATTTTTCCTGGAAAGCCAGTTTACCTAGTTTTTTACTCTTCAAAATTACTTGAACAGAGTTCATTGTTTACGGTTGTTAAAAATTAATACATAAAACAATTTACAAAAGCGTGTGTTCAGTAATATATTTTGATTCACAGCACACTGATACACTATAGGCTATACCAGTACTGTAATCGCATTCGCATAGATTGGTTACTATAAATACATGCCAATAAATATTATTCTTAAATAATATACACCACCATACAGATATTTAATTTCATAACACCATCACATTCAGCCAGCACGTCTTTGAAAGCCAAATTATGCTATATGCCGACACTGAAGTATAGTAATTCACAAACTACACTCGTAGCAGCAATGCACACACATACACTTAAAGTAAACGTTCCGACAGTGAGATGCTGACACCTGCAGGCTACAATACAGACTAATTAAATTTCCTCCTCGAGATATAGCACATAAACGATAGGAATCGATGCACCTGACATTTGTAGGATAGATTCACTGTTCACTTAACGCTTTGTGCTCTTGACGAGTCATAAGAGGCCAGCGAAAGACAATTTTCTCCCGCGCATGCGGAAATTCCTGTAACCTTCTTGAGAAGAGCACGGCTTGTACGTGAACGGATGTTGCCAAGTTTACATAAGAAGCTTATGCAAGATGCGGGAAGTTTAAAATACTCGATCCTGATATTATACATCCCAACTACGCCAATACGGTATTAAATAATAAAACTGGTCGTGCATTAATGGAAGCAAGGTTTTCACGTGCTCTTGTGCTCTTATTGACGCACCGTCACTGAGTGTTTGTATGCGTCTGTGGAAGGCAGAATTAGTGAATACCGTAGATCAGGGATGTCAATCAAAGCGTATATGCGCTACAGAGAACGCTGGAGCCACTGGAGCACGTAGAGCGCGCAGATACGAATAAGTGCTTCAATGAGGGATGTACAATGTACAGTTGGCATTAATCACGCACCCATCGAACTAAACTAGAACTTTTCTATCGACCTCTTGCTGCAAACATAGAACTGTACCACAAGAATTGCAGCTAGAAATAACTGATATTGGGAATGCAATGTTATTAAACATGCATATAATGTTCACGACCTCCTTACCTTTTACAAATATTTGAGCCCTGAATTGTATCCTATGGCCCGTAAGTTTGCAGCTCAAATTATGACGATTTTCCGTAGCACATATATATGTGAACAATTTCTTTTATGATGAACCTAACAAAGCCAAGGCCAGATTATCTGATAACAATATGCGTGCTACGCGTCGACTTGCTACTTCATTACAAACATTACAAGGTTGGCATCGAACAGAAATCGTAGGAACGATTCTGGTGAAACTTCATTTTGAAATTCTGATTTTCCCTTTGTTCGCCATTACAAGAGATAGTAATTCTAATAACCAAGAATATTCGGAAGAAATATAATTATATATGTTAAGTTATTAGTAAAGCAGTATTCGGCTACAATAGTCTACAAAACTAATCTTGGCTCACTATTCTGGTTAAACTTCATATTCCAATGTTCATTTTCCCTATGTTCGCTATTATTGAAGATAGTAATTGTAATAGCCAAAAATATTCAGAAATCATTCTAGCTGTTATGTTATTTTTTAAGTTACTAAAGCAGTATTAACATTAAAAGAATTCTGTTCCTCCATTCACTGCCTGAGTCGTTTGAGAAACTTATTGCCCCAGCAACTAAAACTTACTCTAGTACAAACCCTAGTAATGCCGCACTTCGATTATTGTGACGTTTTGTTAAGTGACCTAAGTTCTGAACTGTCAGTCACGTTACAGCGAGTTCAGAATATGTGTGTCAGATACGTGTGCAACATCCGACGATATGATCACATATCACCGTCCTTCGCAAGTCTTTCGTGGCTCCGACTTAAAGAACGCAGAACTTTACACTCTTTGTCTTTACTCTTTCGAATTATGCACACCTCAACACCAAATTACCGTTCGTCTCGTTTCTCTTATCTATACTCTAACCACGACGTAAATACCAGATCACTTATCTGTGGCACGCTAAGTATACCTCTTCATAGAACATCTTGTTATTCATCATCTTTTACAGTATCCACTTCGCGTCAATGGAATTCCTTGTCACAAAGTATTAGGGGCTGCAAGACAAGAAACACTTTTAAAAACAGCTTAAAAGATGACATTAGCATTTCACTCCAATCATACTGACTTAAACTATCACTGACTACATTGTTACTTCTTTCTTTAGACATCATCCTGATAGTGTTGTATTTTCAAAATTTTCTCATAATAATCTCTTTCTATTATCTAATATTATTTGAAATATATTAACATTCTATGTATTTTAGCTTAACTCTGCTACATAGTTTATTTCAGTGTTTAATTAATAGCTCATAGTATTTTGTTGTTTAATTCGTCAATAACTCTTGTATACATTTAACTCTCATCTAAATCAAATTTTTGAATTCTTTGTAAGTTCATGCATATGTATTTACACTTTTTGCTGGTTGAGTGGAAGAGAAGGCCTTACGGCCTTAACTCTGCCAGCTAAAATAAATCATTATAAAATCATTATTAGGCTATAATAGTCTACAAAACTAATCTTGGCCGACTATTGTAAAGCATATATAAATTATTCAGCTATCAGATAATTGCATTTAATAAAAATGTATAAACAAATGCGTAACGAATTATTACATGTCGACACCAGATCATTTTCGCTTTGTCCGCCTCTTTGTCTTGCTCGTTTCTGTGTTTACGGAATTCCACTCCAGCACGTAAGCACGCGAAGGAGTCGAACGTCGTTCATGCACTCTTTCTTTGACATCACTGCCGTAGATCCTCGATCAGAAAGGGTTCCCTTGTTAACACATATACCAGCCTGGATGGTGCGAACTTCGACACTCTCAGTACCCTTTTCAGATATGTGGCTTTGACTTTTTCCCACGCATTCAAATCCTTTTTGTCTAAATGCTCCCAAACCACGCCTGTGCCATAGGTAAGGATGGGTATAATCTTTGCATGGAACAACTTCATAGCTGCTTCAACAGATATGTTCTGTAGGTGTCGTATGTCGTTGATGGCTCTAGTGGCGGCTATAGCTTTTTCTTCAGCATGTAGGCCGAAAGTGGTTCCTGTTGTCTGGAATGTCACTCCAAGATATTTCAAGGAGTTTGTGATTTTTATGTCATCACCTTTGTATATTAATGTGTCTTGCGCCTTCCGTTTCCCTCCTCTTCGGAAAGTCATCTGCAGTGTCTTTTCCTTGTTTATTGTTAGTCCGTTTTGGTCTGCCCAGGTTACAAGTCTGTTGAAGGTGTGCTGTAGGTCTTCAACCATGTCATCGGCGTATATATAGACATTAGTTGGGACATGGTTTTCCTTTATGTCCATTACATCTGCAGTTGCTACATTGAAGAGGAGTGGACTCACAAGGGAAGGGTTTCGGCTCGAACAGGAATTTCGTATCCAAAATTTGTATACAGGACCATCTTTACATCTCTGTAAAGCTCCCAAAAGCATTCGTTTGTCTGATAGAGCACTGTACAAATTGAGGGGTAGGGAGAGCACTGCACAAGTTAAGGGGATCGGACACCTTACCCGTAAGCCTAGCCTTGCCTAGAAGCTAGTGCGAGTGGTAAAATGTCTAAAGCCCATTTAAGAATATTTTTCTCCAACGTTCTGTCTGAAAATATTGCAGCTAATCAAAAGTATATACTGTTGTGTGAGTCACTGAATGCGCACAAGGACACAACATTAATAAACGAACCATTCCAAGGCTAGGACATGGAATGTATGATCATTCCACCTAAAAAAACTAAATATATCCAGCGTCTGAATATCTATTTCCTTAGACAATACAAAATATATGCTCGGAGGATAACAGATTACATAAGGACTCTTGCTGAGAATCTATTACTTAACTTGGGAAATCGAGTGTTTATAATGAAAATGCACTCTGTTATTCATAATCAGGTGCCTGCTCCAGTATACCGCCCTTTGCTTCAGTATTCCTGGAAGTCAGCTGGTTACGTGAATCGTGAACAAATCTCGGACTTCAAAAATGTAATTCAGGTGGTATTTGATTTTTCAGCACTGGAGTGTGGTTCAGAAGATTGTACAGGAATTGCTTCTGCGTGTTGTGCTTATTGCTCTGCTTCATGCTGTTTCATGCATTTTATAGAGAATCCTCATGTAGGCTACATTTTTAAAGAAGTGTATTGACCAATACAAACCAAACGGAGAGTTACACAACTGAATGCTTTTACGGACTTCATCACCATTTTGAGGTAAGCGTCTGTACAAATTTTTAACCAAAAATTCCTGTTCGAGCAGAAACCCTTCCCTTGTCAGTGGATCTCCTTTAGTACGCCGTTTGTTTGTAGAATGGGTCTGGAGTGGATTGTACCATCTTGTAGTGTTATGTGGTTTTGATGCAGAATTGATCTTATGATTCTTGTGAGGTAGTTTTATTGTTGTATATCAGTATTTGATTTGTGGTTTATCAGGGTCTTTGAACTGATTTTCAGCACCATTTGCGTAGTGAAAGTTACATTTATAAGTGGCATTATAATAAAATCTAAAATTAAAGCAGAACTATATAAAAGCAGGAAAGAATAAATGTCGGATATGGCTGCAGTGTTAATTAAAGGCTTAAACTGTACACTCTGGTCTTATAATGACACAATTGCCTCAGAACACCACCAGGCATAATCTCGCGAGCCGCAAACGACTCAAGTGTACGCAGTTGACGTAGATTGCGTAGCTGAGTTAGTTCAATGGACGCACTATTAAGCTGGAGGGAAATGCGTTTGAATCCCAATTACACCAGCCACAAGGGATTTGAAGCGCTCACGTGAGATTCAGTCTTTGAATCGTTATAGCCAATTTGTTGACTTGCTACCAGCTATCACCAAACACAAAACTCGGATAATCTGAACTGAAGAGCAGGTATTGGAACATTGTTTACAATATTTATTTTCTCTTTCAAAAATATTATTTTCAGCTCTTTCAGGCCTTTGTTTTTTTATCTTGTAACCTACCTGAGAAACAAGATATTCTTTCCGATTTCATGGAGTGTTAATGATAATACATTAGTAGAAAATTGGTAGCTATCTGTTGTTTCAAATTCAAAGAAATTTACAAGTCAAACATTAAATGTGAGCAAAAATCGAGTAATTTTCATGATGGAATCAAATTTCATAATTTCAGAAGTTACAGGACAGGATAGGAACATCCCTTATTCACTGCAGCTCAAGTAACACATATTCACATTTCATTCACATATTTAGGAACTTTCAGTACCACATTTCCTTCTCGCACCTAAGGGAAAAGAATACTGCTGAAAATTTGAAATTTCTCGTTTTCTCCTTGATACTTACAATTGTTTGTGTACTGAACAACCATACATGTAAAATATAAAATTCAGTATTAGGTTTAAAAAAAACCAAAAGGGGCCAAATTGGGTAATTAGCTCTCAATTTGTAACTATTAACAAAAACTGATATAACTCAGTTTTTTAAGAAGTTCTTTTACCATTATATTAACAGTAAGGTTTACTACAAAATGGCTTCACTTTATTTTTAATATGCGTTATAGAAACCTTATAACTGATTTAAAATATCGTGAATTTCAGTTTTCTAGTCTACTTCTTCCCATATTATTATTATTAGTTATTTTCATATTCAATTTAAACATCAAAATTCTAATGAAGCTAAATCTTTTTAAATTGTCTGTTTAAGATCTGTACAACATTTGGGTTTCCTTTTATTGACAGTTTGTGAGTTATATCAATTTATGGTGACCACGATGTCCAACAAAGCAATTTAAGGAAAAACACATCTAAAGAGTCACTTAATATAGAGTAAACAATTACTTGAAGCGTCAGGCAATGATTTTTGTGGCCTTACTATATTGACTACCTTACATTTTCTGTCTAATTTTGTGAGCAGTTGCTCACAGTTTTCACAGTATTTACAAGTCTAGCCTTCCATTTGCTAATCCTGCCCATGATTTGTAGAGTAAAGGTTGGTGATATTGTGATACGAGTAATATTGTAGTAGTTCTTTTTGAGAATTTTTTACAATTTTACCGACCGAGAGAAGGACCGGTTTTGTGCAGAAACTTTTCCACGAAAATCTTTTAATACGTTGATGCAAAAAAACCAATCTTCCTCTCGTTCAGTAAAATTGTAATAAATTCTCAAAGAGAACTATCACAATATTACTCATATAATGTTACCAACCTTTACCCTATATATAAAAATGCACCACAAAACACAAAACTAACTAACTGCAAAATATATAAGACACACTATTTACATACTAAATATTTCAGACACTATAATAACTATATCTGTCAAGACGTAACAACCATATTTCTATATTTTAGATCAAACCAATTTTCAAGCATGTCTGACAAAAACAACTGAAAGAATAATACCATCTCTTGCTATCTAGCGATTAAAATGAAAAACTATTGGAAATAGGACTGTCATACTATTGAAGAATATAATATTATATAAAACAAACAACCGAAATCGGATTGAGAATGTGGTAAATTTCAAACAAATGAGGTTCAAAAATGAAGTGGGCTAATAGAGTTTTAAAAATGGCATTATTAAATATCATAGCATTGAGCTAGGGCTTTAATTTCTTTCCAATACATATAGGCTATTCTCTACAATCAAAAGATTTTTAAACGACAAAAATATATGTAAAAACATGA
Organism: Periplaneta americana; assembly: GCF_040183065.1. Lineage (NCBI taxonomy): Eukaryota > Metazoa > Arthropoda > Insecta > Blattodea > Blattidae > Periplaneta > Periplaneta americana. The sequence goes on from NC_091123.1 coordinate 49,323,498, forward strand.
GAATTTTAGTCAAATTTCAGTATCCTCTTTCCTTATGGAAAATAGAAAAAAAAATCGATTTCACAACACATGAAAGAAAAATGTTGTATGAATGAAAATTCTCATTATTGACAAGTTAAAATTGTGGGAAAAATAGTGAATAGAAATAACCGGGGGAGTCCGAATTTCGAACCAAACTAATTCGTGTTCAAGAGAGGGACAGAGGGTGTAAAGTTCGAGGGGGAGAGAGCTAAAATTGACTCACCAATGGGAATTGAATCGACAATCGTTTGAAGACTTTAAGTGTGTATGTGTTGTGTATGCTGCATTCGTGAGTATGCGTTGTATGTGTGTGTGTGTGTGTGTGTGTGTATGTTTGTGAAACACCGCGTATTGTAGTTTAGGCCGGAGGGTCCGTGTATTGAATTGAATTGCGGATTCAAATACCAAGTCATTTAGAATTTGAATTCTCTGCGGGATATGTATACAACTTTGGGTGGTTCTAGGAACTTTTATGCGACACCAATGGGATTGAAATGCTCCACAAGGGATTGAAGGGGGCCATTGAAGCTGTAAGCTTATTACTAGACATTGGATGCGGGATGACTTAAGGAAAAGTGAAGTTGTTTCATATCAGAGTATATGGCACGTGCCGCGCCGTCCGTCTTTTGTGTACCTGGCGAGTACAGCAGCGTACAAAACGAATGAACCCCGATCTGTTCATAGTAACATTGCAACGCAATGTGTGCAGTTGTGTTATCCTGCTCAAGTATTTAGTACGCGTTGAATATGTTGTGCTGATCCATTCATAATGGCAAAACGTTAAATTCGCTCAGAGATACGAAATGCAATTAAGAAGTATGAGAGTAACATTTTATGTATTAACGAAGACAATATCATGTGTAATGTATGTAAAATTGAAATAAAAACCAGAACAACTCAGGCTATAGATAAACATTGCAACAGTACATCGCACAGGAAATGCGTTGAAAATAAATCTGAGGAATCATCATCATCATCATCATCATCATCATCATCATCATCATCATCATTTAATTGTGCGGGTCTAACGACACGGGCAACATGATGCTCAGTACAAATATTCTTCTAAAGAAATTGAGTGATCCCCATTTTAGAGTTTTCTTCAGAAATTCTCTCGTTACAAAAACTGTTTAAGTGATAGGCGAAGACGATTCAGCTTCGACAACTTACGAGAATATATAATCGTTTATTGCACCGCTGGTAATTTCATCAATGATGACGAGGACTGAACCTTGCAAGATTTGTACTACATTACTATAGTACGTTATTTTTCTTTTCCTTCTGACTGTCCGGAGATACAGTAGCATGTTGACGTCGTCTGTTTACCTTTAAAACCTGTTCAGCCAATGGTCTGAATGAAAAGATGTAACTTAATATATAGTAAATGTGCACTTACATTCAACGATAAGTCATCCCGCATCCACTGTCTACTTATTACATTATTATGTCTTCCTTTCAGATACTACACCGCCAGGATATTTGCAGCGAATCTTTTCCACTTGCGTCTTTTTCCGCAATAAGAGCGATATTAATATTTTCCTGTCGTTTATTTCACAATTTGCTCCCGCCAGTACACAATGTGCTGCTTTCGAAACAGCGAGGTGGAGTGGTTGCTTAACGATTTGCATAGAGTCTTGGATTAGGTTGCCTGCATACTTTCGAGAACTTCAATACATTGACGGTCTTGATGTGAAGTATCTACCAGCACTTTCATTTTCTATCGAATTCCAATAATTCTCCATATTTTACTTTAACAAATTTCGATGAAGTCTTCATAATCCATGATAATCGTTATGTAACAAGAATTACCCAATACACTTGCACACGTCCTGGGATCCTGTCCGCACGGCGAAGCTCTGCGAAACGCTAGACACCACCAAGTACGATCAATTATAGCCACTGCCCTTAAAGATGCCGATTACAACACCTTTGAAGAAGTACATGGTCTCTCCGTCACTGGCAGTACACTGCGCATAGATATAATAGCTTTCAAGGAATCTACAAGATCTGGATTCATAATTGATCCCACTGTGTGTTTCGAAACGAATGAGGAACAGCCAGCAGAAGTGGATAAGGAAAAAAAAGAATATCTACAATCCTATCATTCCATATTACCTCCAAAAGTACCAGCGATAAGAGCTTGAAGTAATCGGACTTCTGGTTGGAGCAAGAGGTACCGGTACTCTCTTCATGAAAGATGTGTTTAAGAGGCTTGGAATACCTACATCTATTATTCCGATTGTAACTTTAGCTGCATTGAAAGGATCAATTGCTCTCCTGAAGCATCACCTATATTCGAAATGAAAGCAAGTTCATTAGCATTCTTTACTTTTTTGTAACATTTACCTCTCTAAAACTAAGTACATTTCCACTAATCTCAAAATGTATTTGCAGCTATGTACTTGTAGGATTTTCATTGTCAAAACAAAATTAATTGTTCAATGAACTTGTAAACATTTATATGGTTAAGTACTCTTTGTCCCTTGTGGCAGCTCACGAATAGTGAGAAGATTTCTAAATTAAAAATTAAATACCGTCCAGTTTAAAACACCAATAAAAAAGAGGACTATTATTGAAAATGCATACGACAAACAGAACTAAATCTGCACATTTTCGATAATGCACCCCATGCAGGACGTTCAACCTACAAGCAATGGAAAGATGAAGTACTCAAAATACCCAACAACAAACAACACGAGAAATAATTCTAATGCTACTTTCCATCCCATTGTAGAACTTGAATTTCTAGGAGAAAATCTACATTGCATCAGAATCTTACCAGATCCATACTGCTGGCCTAGCAATCTATGGGAAAATAAATAGACTATTAGTCCCACTTGAAGAAAGGGCACAGGCTGAGGATTGCCCTCGCATGTAGGCCGCTTAGGTGGGTCCATTGCACTACACGGAATTGAATGATGTGCATGCTCTAAGAAACCCCGAACTACAGATTCTCATGCGGGCCGCCCTCAAAGTTCCATAGGCTACAGCCTGCAAAATCTCTTTCACATTTCCACATCCCTCAGTCCCACTCCTACATGCTACCATGCGCCCCAAGAGAGAGTCCACGGAACACAGCACTACCACCAGCAAATAATGACCACGGAACACGGAATTCAAGTTCAGTGGCGGCCCGTAGCCCGAAATATGATAAAGAAAAGGAGATGATGATGAAAGAGGGGAAGTGGTGTTCCAATGGCGAAATAAGTCCGACGTCCAGCGCCGAAAGTTACTTCAATTGGTTGAGAGAAAACCTCGGGGAAAACCTCAAACCGTTGACTTGTCCGAACAAGGATTTCAATCCAGGGCCGTTCGTTCCACGATCCTGCTAACCGTGGATAACATAAGTGGATATGAACAACAACTAAGAATGCCTAGCACTCTTCAAAACAAGTGAATCTACTTTATGTTGAAAAGTACGAGGTTTATAAAAAAAAAATTTATGGCAATATTCATCTTTAAGTTACCCTTAGAATGAATGAATGAATAAATAAATAATTGATTGATTGATTGATTGAATGGCCTATTATCACCAGTGGTGATTCGTATTATAGGGTAAAGGTTGGTAATATTGTGATACTAATAATATTATGATAGTACTTTTTGAGAATTTTTTACAATTTTACTGAGCAAGGGAAAGACCGGTTTTATGCAGAAACTTGTCCACGAACATTCCCTTAATACGTTGACGCAAAAAACCGATCTTCCTCTCGCTCAGTAAAATTTTAAAAAATTCTCAAAAATAACTATCATCCAAGACGAGCCTCATAGCGGCCGCCCTCGAACTGCCTCCACGGAACGCAACAAGGAAAGTATTGATGAGTTCTGGGATGTATTTTGGTTGAATTTCTTGAACCTGGACAGACCATAAATGCTGTCCGCTATATTCAGACAAGCTCCGTCGTGCATTGCGCGAGAAACGCCCTGCAACACTATAACGCGTGCTCTCACACTGATTGTGTCACCGTGGATAAAATCAGTACATTTGGGTGAGAAATGTTTCCTCAATCTCCCTACAGTCCCGACTTGGCACCCTCCGACTACCATCTTTTCGGTTCTATAAAGGAGCAGCTAGGAGGCCAACGCTAAAAGACGCTGGAAGACATCCGGAAAGCAGTGCGTCAGTGTCTTCGGGAAGATGAAACGGACTTCTACAGCAAGGGAATTTTCAAACTTACAAACCGGCGGGAAAAATGTGTGCAAAGAAATTGAGACTATGTTGGAAAGTGACAGAAAAGTCTGTAAAGTAAGATTATGTACCTGGTTTGTCTAAAAAATAAAAATTAAGATTTATAATAGGGTTGGCCATGACTTTCAGTATGACCCTCGTATATTCATTCTGAATAACCCTCTAATTTAAAAAAACAATTAAAAAGGAAACAAAAAATTTGTTCACATTAAGTTTGAATCGCTGAAAATTCTTATCAGAATATTTGCTGAGTTATAAAGAATAAAGTTTTGAGTGTGTAGGAAGTGTTTAATTTGTTAGGAATATTTCAACACAATATATTAAGTAAATTATGTACAAAGTGACGGAGAGTAATTGCTGTTATAAAGAGCGGAATTGTAGATTCGAGAAGATACTGTAACAATTAAGACGGCGTAGGGACATTAATCATTTGCGTATTGTATAAATGATGACTAGTTCATCCATCTTTCCCTGTCTTAGACGCCATTCTGTTTAGCCGTGTATCTGTCTTCCACAGCACTCGGTTTCTCGTGCGTTGTAACCGGCAAAGATTTTGATAAACAATCTGTTTTAAATGAATGTAGTACATTATTTATCATTCTCTTCGTATATAATTCGACATTACAAACAAAGTTCCCAACAAAAAACTGTTATTAATTAAAATGTATTTATTTGAAACTTTAAAGAATCTAGTGCTCTCTTTCGTTGTTACGAAAACTATGTAGGTCAAGGATGGCCAGAACTGCCTTCAGCCCCGAATCCTACTGGAAATGCATCCCGCAAAGCAGCCACAACGGTTGACACAGCAATATAGTAGGGTTATTCCGTGCAAAACAAAAAAAAAGTATGTTTTTGAACCATGAAGTCTCAAAAGTTAAAAATTCTGTAGTAGATTATTTTATATGTTCTAAATATGAATTTCAAGCAATACTGTATTTATATCTTTCATAGTTTGGCAGCAATCAGAATTTAAAATATTGGTTTAACAAAGAACACGGTTTCATTCATTGAAGTTTTCTTACTATGTAATGGAAGATGGAAAAATCATTTCAATGCAATTCGACAAAGGAGAGCCTTGTTTATAAATGCCCTTAAAATGAAAAAGTATATAATTTTTTAATTAGTTACCCACCGTAAAATAATTTAAAAAAATGTAGAACACAAAATGCAATTCATTTTTACAGATGAAAAACAAGTGTTTAATTCTTTAGAGTATATTGATTCCACTGTGAAAATTTCAGAATGATGACTTAAATATCATGTCAGATTTTAATACAAATAACTCACCGCAACAAAGGAGCTCAGCAGGTAGGCTCTCCCGTCGTACAGAATGTTGCGCCATCAAGGTCAGGGAGACGGACGTTTGAGATTACTCATCTTTATGAAGTCTCGCGAACGCTGCGACCACCACACATAGCAAGCGATTTTCAACCGTCGGAACAAAAATTAATAATTTTATTAATTTAATTATTCACATATTTTTTTAGATGAAGTCATAAAACTTGGGAGATGGATTAGGAATAAGATTTTCTTTAATACGAATGAAATTCGCAGCAATTTAATTTGTTGCATTCGAATATAAACTATTTCTTTTTTTTTTTTTAATGAGGTGTTGTTATGAGCATGCCTTAATATTATTCGGATTAGTCTTTAAGGTATTAGAATATGATTATTCAGGTTTACAATGGCGTCTGTTTAGTTTCGATGACATTTCATATAGGGTGTCTAGAATATTTTAAATGATGGATAACATGTAACTGCCACCCATTTGTCAGTCATCCGTATGACTAAAATATTAATGATATGGCGGTCATAATTGGCAGTTTAATTTATTTTCATAATAACATTATTATATTAAAAGCCCAAAAAAATTCATGACATCGCTGGCATATTCTTAAAATTTTGTATCGAATGATCCAGGTGCATTACAGGTTCAAAGTGGACGCATATGACTGTTCAAAATGAATTTACTCATTCACAAAACTGCTTTATTATTTTTTAGAATTATAGTAGTGTATAATTGCAAAGAAATACTTGCAAGTAATAGGTCTACATACAATGTTATGTTTCACTTATTTCAATGTATCTGCTAATCTACTGTACTATACACTTAGAAATATTGATTTGATACAGAAATTCCTCGGCAAATACATCTAGCTTTTTGACTCATCATTGTACATGTTTTAAGTTCCTCCTTTTCATGTATTGTTTGCATTATTATGGAATTGAAGTCTGGATTTTCGCATCCATCTGCCGACTTGTATCAGTGGACAACAACTGAATTCTTCGGGAGATATTTTGTCATCAAAGATACAAGTTTTTAAAATTAGCCAGTTCCTGGGGGCACTGAATTTTTACCACGTCCACCATACATCATTTAACAAACTCTCCGCTCTTAAAAAATGTAAGGGCTTTACCTGTTTTCCTTGTCAAAACATAGCTAGCTAGTAGTCATTTTTTTGTCATATTGTGTGTTTTAGTAGCAGGAGCAGCGTGCTTTTCCTTTAGCTCAGTACGTTTCTTGATATAATGAATCATTAAAAGTCATGCAAGTAATCTACAGTTCTATGGTAATAGTAATAATAATAATAATAATAATAATAATGAAGATGATGATAATACTAATAATGAAGATGATGATAATACTAATAATAATAAAGATGATAATAATAATAATAATAATAATAATAATAATAATAATAATAATAATAATAATAATAATAATAATAATAATAATAATTAGACATCGTGGAATTGCCACGAGAATCGCAAAGTTTACTGCGCACGCAGTATAGATTGTATGAAAAGGGGACTTGCAAAGGATAGAGTATTCCTCTAATGTAAACACTGAGCAGTATACTACGGTTACAATAAAACCTGTATCCTGCATTCAAGAAATATAATGAATGATCATTGAAGTAGGTAATGTCTAAACATGTAAATACACAATTATTTTATAGTGAGATATGTTTACTCTTAAAATTTAATGTAAGATACTCACATCATCCTTGAATAAGTGCATTGCAGTGAAAAATTACGTGCATTTTGAACGACTGCAAAGTAACCTCCCCCGATGGTCACTTGAATAGTTTTTATTTTGGGAAAATGTACGTTCGACATCACACGATGTAATACGTACAAATTTGAAGAATGGAAAGTCACAACTTTTTAGTACACCAACTTCAGGTGTCTTGTCGTGACCTGATGGTACATCACTTATAATACGAAGTTGTTAATAGACAGAATTTTTAGCAATAATGTTTCACAACTTACATTTCACTTTTTCTGAAATTAGTGAATTGTTATTTTGGATAACGGTTTGTGATACTTTATCCACTATATTAAGGGCTTCTGAGAGTTGTGGTTTAGACGATTCTAACAGGATGATGCTTTTGGACACGATTTTAAAATTAGAATCAATGAACAGAATATCTTCCAATAGCTGTTCAGAAGGCAATGATTTTACAGCTGCAACAGCGGAACTGTCTGTGCTACTCAATGCATCAATTACTTCCATTATTTTGCCGTAATGCTCTGCATAACAATTTACAGCATCCAACCACGTTTTCCAACGGGTCAAGACTGGCTGCGGGGGTAAGGGTATTCGTTGGGCAATTATTTGGAACAGCAACACTCTCATTGTAGTATGCTTGATTGAATTCTTGTCTGCACTGAACAAATGTTAAACTTTGATTATTCCAACCACAGTAATGCAAAAACAAGTGCTTACATAGGTATACATTAGCTGTAGCTGCTCTATCTATTTGGACCGATCACAACTCTTAACATGAACTGCTTATACTACGAGACCGGGCGGTCGCTCACCTCCTCTACACTACCGTACATCGGCAACCTGATTGCATGCTGCGTGTGGCAATTCAACGAAGTCTAATAATAATATTGAAATTAGATCGACTATTGACCAGATATTTTGTATTCGGCAGATAATGGAGAAAAAATGGGAGTATAAGGGTACAGTGCATCAGTTATTCATAGATTTCAAAAAGGCATATGACTCGGTTAAGAGAGAAGTTTTATATGATATACTTATTGAATTTGGTATTCCCAAGAAACTACTTCGATTAATTAAAATGTGTCTCAGTGAAAAGTACAGCAGAGTTCGTATAGGTCAGTATCTGTCAGATGCGTTTCCAATTCATTGTGGGCTAAAGCAAGGAGATGTACTATCACCTTTACTTTTTAACTTTGCTCTAGAATATGCCATTAGGAAAGCCCAGGATAACAGAGAGGGTTTGGAATTGAACGGCTTACATCAGCTGCTTGTCTATGCGGATGATGTGAGTATGTTAGGAGAAAATCCACAAACGATTAGGGAAAACGCGGGAATTTTACTGGAAGCAAGTAAAGAGATAGGTTTCGAAATAAATCCCGAAAAGACAAAGTATATGGTTATGTCTCGTAACGAGAATATTGTACGAAATGAAAATATAAAAATTGGAAATTAATATTTTGAAGAGGTGGAGAAGTTCAAATATCTTGGAGCAACAATAACAAATATAAATTATACTCAGGAGGAAATTAAACTGAGAATAAGTATGGAAAATACCTGTTATTATTCGGTTGAGAAGCTTTTATCATCCAGTCCGCTGTCAAAAAATCTGAAAGTTAGAATTTATGAAACAGTTATAGCCTATTACCGGTTGTTCTTTATGGTTATGAAACTTGGACTGTCACTTTGAGAGAGGAACATAGGTTAAGGATGTTTGAGAATAAGGTGCTTAGGAAAATATATGGGCTAAGAGGGATGAAGTTACAGAAGAATGGAGAAAGCTACACAACACAGAACTGCACGCATTCTATTCTTCACCTGACATAATAAGGAACATTATATCAAGGCGTTAAAAATGGGCAGGGCATGTAGCACTTATGGGCGAATCCAGAAATGCATATAGAGTGTTAGTTGGGAGCCCGGAGGGAAAAAGACCTTTAGGGACGCCGAGACGTAGATGGGAAGATAATATTAAAATGGATTTGAGGGAGGTGGGATATGATGATAGAGAATGGATTAATCTTGCTCAGGATAGGGACCGATGACGGCCTTATGTGAGGGTCCTTAAAAGCCAGTAAGTAAGTAAGTAAGTATTAGCATGTCGTCTACGTATCTGTGTCAGTAAATGATCTTGTCTGCGTGTTTGCTGTTGTCCTTGTTTAGAATGTGTATCTGTTCGATGTTGTGTATGAAAATTTCGGCTAGGACACTTACTGCATAGTAAGTGGGAATTTGTTTAAACATTCTTATAAGACATTATTGTACTACTGTTGCTAATACTACTATTAGACCTAATACTAAATACCACGACCACCATTATTACTACTACTACCACTGTCATCGCTACCATAACTAGCACTGCTACCACTATTACTAGCACTACTACCGCCACGCTACTTCTACTACCGTACTACTACTGCTGCTGCTACGAAACTGAAGTGTACCTTTCTCTGAAGTTTGTTTCATTTTTATGTCATGGCGTTGTGTACTGGGTATAATTGCGGCGAGTAAACGAAACACAACTACAACAAAGCAAAACAACGTGATTTGTTAGTTTTCTGATAAAATCTGGCTGTTTTAATCATATCTCTCCAGGGAGAGCTCGTGCAGAGTTCATTTAGGATCGCCCGCTAGCCCGCTTGCTCGCCGCGGCGTAATTTATGCCAGAAACTGCCCCCGCCCGAGCTCTGCTTGTTGCCTCGCTTTATAAAAACTTGGCTCTTCAGTAAAAGAATGGGTCAAATCCTTTCCCAGTTCCGCCTAATTCCTTTCACTTCATGAAACGCAATCTGCCGGAAAAATAAGAGATTATGAAAAAGGGAGCTGGAACTGAAAAATAGGCCAGCAGAGAATAAAATGCTAAAAGAATCGTTCTGTGGATGAGAGTAAGAGAAACAGAGGAGGAAAAAGAATAGCAAAAATAACTGGGATATAAAAATGGGAAAAGGGAAAAGAAGGCGAGGAAGCGTAAGTAAACCCAAAGACATTGAATGGAGGAAGGAAGGAAGAAAGGAAGGAAGAAAGAAAGAAAAAAAGAAAGAAAGAAAGACTGGAAAAAAAAAGAATGAATGAATGAATGAATGAATGAACGAAAGGAAGGAAGAAAGACTGGAAAAAATGAATGAATGAAAGAAAGGAAGGAAGAAAGAAAAAAAGAAAGAATGGAAAAAATGAAAGAAAGAAAGGAAGGGAGTAAGAAAGAAAGACTGGAAAAATGAATTAAAGGAAGAAAGAAAGAAAGGAAAAAATGAATGAATGAATGAAGGAAAGGAAGGAAGAAAGAAAGAAGGACTGGAAAAAATGAATGAAAGGAAGAAAGAAAGAAAGAATGGAAAAAATTAATGAATGAAAGAAAGGAAGGGGGAAAGAATGAAAGAGAGAGAAATAATGGAAAAAATGAATGAACGAAAGAGAGGAAGGAAGAAAGAAGGAAAAAAGAAAGAATGGAAAAAAGAATGAATGAAAGAAAGGAAGAAAGAATGAAAAAATTAGTGAATGAAAGAAAGAAAGGAAGGAAGGAAGAAAGAAAGAAAGAAAGAAAGAATGGAAAAATGAGTGAATGAAAGAAAGAAAGGAAGGAAGAAAGAAAGAAAGAATGGAAAAATGAATGAATGAATGAATGAATGAAAGAAAGAATGGAAAAATGAGTGAATGAATGAATGAAAGAAAGGAAGGAAGAAAGAAAGAAAGAGAGAAGAAAGCATGGAAAAATGAATGAAAGAAAGAAAGGAAGAAAGAAAGAAAGAAAGAATGGAAAAAAGATTGAATGAAAGAAAGGAAGAAAGAAAGAAAGAATGGAATAAAGATTGAATGAAAGAAAGGAAGAAAGAAAGAAAGAATGGAAAAAATGAATTAATTAATTATTGAGTGAATGAATGAATGAATGAATGAATGAATGAATGAATGAATGAATGAATGAATGAATGAATGGAAAGTAAAAGTATAAAAGAACAAAGAAAGAAAGACGGCAGAGAGAAAAGAGAGTAAAGTAAAAGAAGAAATTAAAATAAAGTTAGGGAAGGCAGAAGCAATAAAATGAAAGAAAAAGAGGAAATATGGAATTAAGAAAAGCAAATGGCAGATGAAAAGAAGATAGGAAGAGAGATAAAAGAAAGAAAGAAAGAAAGAAAGACAGAAAAAAATAATAGAATGAAAAAGAAAGAAGAAATAGAAGAACGTGAGATAATATATGATACGGAAATTTTAAATCCCATTAGTTGCGTTATTACGTTCGACATCAATACTATTGCGCATGCGCTGTTAACTTCGTTATAACTGAATGACGTCATTGCTTCCTGTTACATAAATATAAAATGTTACTTTTTCAGTTTCTACCTCCTCATCCAGGAATTACTGCTACTCAAAATCATGATATGAACAAGAATTCCCAAAGGTCTTTTTCCCTCTGGCCTCCCAACTAACACTCTATATGCATTTCTTGATTCGCCCATACATGCTACATGCTCTGCCCATCTCAAACGTCTGGATTTAATGTTCCTAATTATGTCAGGTGAGGAATACAGTGCGTGTAGTTCTGCGTGCATTCCCATATTTATTCTGCGTTTAATTTCCTCTCGAGTGTCATTTACTTCTTATTGTTGCACCAAGGTACTTGAATCTTTCCACTTCTTCAAAGGATGAATTTCCAGTTTCTATATTTCCATTTCGTACTATGTTCTGGTCATTAGACATAATCATATACTTTGTTTTTTTTGGGGGGGGGGGGTTACTTCCAAACCTATCTCCTTACTTGCTTCAAGTGAAATTCCCGTGTTTTGTATAATCGTTTGTGGATTTTCCCCTAATAACAAAGTTGTAGATATATTACAGAATTAAAGTTGGAACTGTGTTAGGTTTGCGTTCTGTTTCTACCTTTTAACTGTGGCGACTTCCTTTTTTTTAATATCCTAACCTCACATTCGAGATGCCTAAGAGTTACATAGGAGGATACTGTAACCATATTCCAATAACTTATATATACCACACCGTCATTGTTTATAAAACTTACTGCTATACTTGTATGTAATGGAAACTCTGCTATACCGGCCTTTAAGCACTCTGGATGCTTAAAGCGATCTAACAACGGTGTATCATCAATATCATCATTATAATTTAATCACCACCAGGTTCGCTATTGTTCTGTTCCCTTCTCATTCCTGATCGTGTGATAATATGCTACAATTCCCTGTATGATGAACCATTAACTAAATAGCCAGACCATCAAATTCTCACGTTGGGGAATGGAATATTTAATCAAGATGGAATTCGTGGAGAATAATTTCATGTCTGAGCATGCATCAGTATGGGAGAAGCTGCGTCCTATTCTTGTAACCATGATGTGAGCACATATTTCGTAATATAAATCAATGAGGTTTTTCCATTCAAAAAGACGGTTAATGCCCATCCATAAAGATTAGTCCTCAATTTTTCATTTACATGAATATTTTCATATTTATAACCAGTCTGTGATAATAAGTGTTAGCGAATTTAATTAACCAGGACTGTGTGTAATGCATATAATGAATTACAGCATTACTTACTCGTATTTGTATTTATTGATATGAACATTGAGAGTAATGCTATCCACATCTACAAACTGCAAAAATAAAGGCAAGAAATACAGAATTCTAAGTTTAAACAAATGCAATTAAATCAAAATACCAATATAAATTTAACAATATACAGTACATTAGGTTATTAAAAATACTTACAAGGTCTATTTGAGAGTTGAAAAATCCCTTAATATCATATTAAGAAGTTTTGCTAATAGTATAAAATATTGTAAACGTTAAAATATAGGTGCAAAGTAAATGTAGAAATTACGGTTAAGGCGTATAGGCCTAATAGTACTGCAACCGAAAATGTGTGAATAAGGAAGCTAAAAATATGTTAAATTTAGAAATTAAAGCCATACGATATGGTCAAAAATTTATGTATTCAGCCATTGTCCCTTTATTTAAAAAAAATATGGTATTATTCAGTATTTCATATTGATGATAAATTCACAAAAATCGTCAGAAATAGTACATTATGCAACGAGCCTATAATGATAGTAATTAAGACGCAAGTATGGATATTTATGAAACGAGCGCAAGCGAGTTTCATAATATTTATACGAGCGTCTTAATTACCATTATAGGCAAGTTTCATACGACTTTTTATGCTGGACTTTATTTCTAACTTGAAATTATTCAGATGTAAGTGACCTTGTTCTAGGTAGTGAATTGTGAGATGTGGGCAGACGCGAAAGTATTGATTTTTTCCGTGGAACAATATTGTCATTGACCTTGATGTAATCCCGTTAAACTTGATATAACCTTGATAATTGAATTCGACATTGAAAAACGAGATGACAAATTGAATTTATTTGAATATTATTTAAAATTAACGCTTATTATTATAGTAACAGAACATAACCTTCTGCGACAGTATTGGATTTCCAGCCTCCGTGACTTTTCTCTAATTCACTTTCGATTACATATCCGAGAATAATCGATACTTGCGGTTTTATAACGGTACAAAGTTGACTTGTCATTGGGTGAACACCTGTAAACTGAGTTGTCATTGGCTGAACACCTGTACTTTAATGAGTAGGTGTACTTTAATGACATGCATTAAAGGACTGCTACCAGGAGTATAATCATTACATTTCGGCATGGTAGAGCATAAAAGAAATAAAATAATATACCTCTAATTAAAGTTCTGCGGATACGTACATCTGCTATTAGGTAGTACTTCTCACTTGATATGTGTTAGAAAGGAACAATTAGAGACGAAAAGCGGTCATTCTGACAATAGACTTTTGAAAGTGGTGAATTTATGACAGCCTTTTACACTATGTACACTAAAATATGCTATTTTCAATATTACACTAGCACAAAAAAATGAAGGCTTACGTTGATCAAATATATTTACACTATTATACACTACTTGCAAAATAAGTAGGCTATAGTACTATTAAATAAAATATCTTACATTACTTTACACAACAATGTGCGTAAGATTCATAATGTAACTTAAATAATGTCTTCTCAGTGTGACTTGGAATTGTGGTTTTCTGTTAACGTACACAGTAACGTATATATTATGCAAATCTAGTCTTTCAGGTGAAGCTCCCTGTAAAGCAGACTTGAATAATTTCAAGGGAAAAATTGTTCCGGGGCCGCGTATCGATCCCGGGACCTCTGGTTGAACGTACCAGCGCTCTACCACTGAGCTACTCGGGAACTCCATCCTGCACCGTCTCAACTTTTCCCTTTATATCCACACAACTCGCGTGGGCTGACGAAACGCCAGAGACCCACAACGAGTGCACACAATCTCTGTGTGACTTGGAATTGTGGTTTTCTGTTAACGTACACAATTCCACAATTCCAACTTTTCCCTTTATATCCACACAACTCGCGTGAGCTGATGAAACGCCAGAGACCCACAACGAGTGCACACAATCTCTGTGTGACTTGGAATTGTGGTTTTCTGTTAACGTACACAATTCCACAATTCCAACTTTTCCCTTTATATCCACACAACTCGCGTGGGCTGACGAAACGCCAGAGACCCACAACGAGTGCACACAATCTCTGTGTGACTTGGAATTGTGGTTTTCTGTTAACGTACAATATTGTAGTTGGAATCTCCTGGTAGAGGGGCAGAGAAGGCCTGACGGCCTTATCTCTACCAGGTTAAATAAATAAATAAATAAATAAATACTACTACTACAAGTCCACTAGGGGGCGGCCGGGTAGCTCAGTTGGTAGAGCAGCTGGCTACGGACTGAAAGGTCCGGGGTTCGATCCCAGGTTGTGACAGGATTTTTTCTCGTTGCCAAACTTTCAGAACGGCCCCGAGGTTCACTCAGCCTCCTATAAAATTGAGTACCGGGTCTTTCCCGGGGGTAAAAGGCGGCCAGAGCGTGGTGCCGACCACACCACCTCAGTCTAGTGCCGAGGTCATGGAAAGCATGGGGCTCTACCTCCATGCCCCCCAAGTGCCTTCATGGCATGTTACGGGGATACCTTTACCTTTTACAAGTCCACAATTCCAAGTCACACAGAGATTGTGTGCACTCGTTGTGGGTCTCTGGCGTTTCGTCAGCCCACGCGAGTTGTGTGGATATAAAGGGAAAAGTTGAGACGGTGCCGGGTGGAGTTCCCGGGTAGCTCAGTGGTAGAGCGCTGGTACGTTCAACCAGAGGTCCCGGGATCGATACCCGGCCCCGGAACAATTTTTCCCTTGAAATTATTAGTGCAATTGTTAAAGTGGCCCATGTTTTATTCTACGCCACTTGACGAAACAAGAATCGCGTGAGCCGTCTGCCAAGTACTTCGCTTGCTAAATGTCATGCATCGTCTCCTTAAAAGTCCAGTAATACTTAATCTTCTAGCCTCCTGGGACAAGGTATGGTCCTTACTGATTAGTGTAATATGTTATTAGTCAGGGATGTGACTTACGCAATGCAGGAGGAAAGGAATTAGCCGCCCTACTCCATTGTCTCCTGGCTTAGTTACCCCCATGAATGATATCTTATTGGTATCTTCGGATAATTGACCAAGCAACAACAAAATAATAATATAATACGCGATGGCTTCCAGCTGTTTATACTTCAGCCACGAGCATAATTTTCCATTACCTGAGGCGCAGGATGTCGTTTATTAGGTGTAGAAAGTAGGAGGGGAAACATAAACTTCAAAAAATTTCGTAACACCGTGGTGATGATCATTGGCTGGTTGTTCGGAAACATTAATAAAGCGTATTTTACACACAGAAAGCAACTTAAAAGGTTATATTAATTTTTCAGTATGCATAAATGTGCAAAATAAACAACACGTATGGACACTGAAATAAACAAAAGGAGGAAAAGCTAACGTACAAGGTGTCTGATGTAAGCCGTTCGTTTTTGTTCAGGTAGCCCAAATATCAGCCCAGACGTGTGGGACGTATTTCATGATTTCGCAGACGGAATCGTAGGTGTGTGTTAGCGTCCATGTGAATGTCTTCGTATGATAATTTGATGTTAAATATGTGAAGTCAGTTTATTAATTATTTATTTTCTTTTGGCTTTCCAATGTTTCCAATAGTCGCTGTTATTAAGTCAATTACTATTCTTTGCGTTTCTTATCATCATCATCATCATCATCATAATCATCATACATTTCATGACAGCCCATTATGTGCCTTAGCCTTCTCACTTTATAGATCTCTTGGATATGGAACAACAAGTTTTGATGGAGAAATCATTGCAATAAGTGAAAGTCTCACGAATCTTCTATGCCACATCAATAAATTTAAGAATGCAGTTATATTGTCAGACTCCAAAACAGCTATTCTATCAATAGTCTCTAAACACACACCTTCATCTCACACAGCAGAAATAACTAAAATGCTCTCTCAATTAATATCACTCAATAAAAGAATTGTATTCCTATGAATACCATCCCATTGCAGAATCCTGAGAAATGAGAATGCGGATGCTTTAGCAAAGAAGGGCAACTCTGCTACTTACAGACCTGTTACTAAATCTACGTATTACTCTGTGAAAAGATTTATTAAATTTACATACTTATACTTCAACAAAAAAATTTGATAACACAATCTCAAGGGAAAAAATGGAACTCTCTCCATCATAATTCACAGTTAATTCCCGATTTACCACGAAAATCGTCTGTAGTTGCATTTAGATTGGCAACAGGCCATGATCGTCTGGCCAAACACCTGCATAGAATTGGAATATATCAGTCCCCTAACTACCCATTGTGCAACTCAAACCAAGAAATGGATTCGAAACACCTCAAAATCTGTACTTCAGTGGCTGACCATGATAATACTTACTTACTTACTGGCTTTTAAGGAACCCGTAGGTTCATTGCCGCCCTCACATATGCCCGCCATTTGTCCCTATCCTGAGCAAGATTAATCCAGTCTCTACCATCATATCCTACCTCCCTCAAATCCATTTTTAATATTATCTTCCCATCTATGTCTCGGCCTCCCCAAAGGTCTTTTTCCCTCCGGCCTCCAAACTAACACTCTATATCTTTGAAAAATATTGGAGTGCAAGAGGTTAAATGACTTTATTGTCAAACGCCTGGCATTAGAAAACAACAACAACATATTATAATGAATAAGTTATCTTCAGTCCCTCAGATTGATTTTTGTTTCGTTTCATTCGGAATAACTAACGGACATAATACAAAAGTTACCTTTAAAGAACAGACAAGGTAGAGTTCTAACACAATTTGTTAATTCATTTAAAGATATTTTAAGTAGGCCTATGTCAATCCTAGCGACACTATCGTGAGAACGTCACAAGCTGGGCAGGCCAAGAAAAACGTTGGATTCAGACTATGACATACCATATTAAGGTCTACGACAGTGGTATTCAATCTATCGTGCACGTATCCCCAGGGATACGCGGAGTTATCTTAAGAGGTATGACCCACTGACTGCGTATGTAAAATTGCTGACATATTTTATAATATTTTTGTTGTTAATTATTTCAGTGAAACGTACAGCAGAATCCGTATAGGTCATTTTCTGTCAGATGCGTTTCCAATTCACTGTGGGCTAAAGCAACGAGATGCACTATCACCTTTACTTTTTAACTTTCTCTCTCTAGAATAAACCATTAAGAAAGTCCATGATAACAGAATGGGTTTGGAATTGAACGGGTTACATCAGCTGCTTGTCTATGCGGATGACGTGAATATGTTGGGAGAAAATCCACAACCGATTGGGGAAAATACGGAAATTTTACTTAAAGCAAGTAAGGAGATAGGTTGGAAGTAAATCCCGAAAAGACAAAGTATATGATTATGTCTCATGACGAGAATATTGTACGAAATAGAAATGTAAGAATTGGAAATCTATCTTTTGAAGAGGTGGAAAAATTCAAATATTTGGGAGCAACAGTAACAAATATAAATGATACTCGGGAGGAAATTAAACACAGAATAAATATGGGAAATGCCTGTTTTTATTCTGTTGAGAAGCTTTCATCATCCAGTCTGCTGTCAAAAATCTGAAAGTTAGAATTTAAAAAAACAATATTATTACCGGTTGCTCTGTATGGTTGTGAAATTTAGACTCTCACTTTGAGAGAGGAACATACGTTAAGGGTGTTTGAGAATAAGGTGCTTAGGAAGTTACAGGAGAATGGAGAAAGTTACACAACGGAGAACTGCACGCATTGTATTCTTCACCTGACATAATTAGGAACATTAAATCCAAACGTTTAAGATGGGCAGGGCATGTAGCACGTATGGGCGAATCCACAAATTCATATATAGTGTTAGTTGGGAGGCCGGAGGAAAGAAGACCTTTGGAGAGGCCGAGACGTAGATGGGAAGATAATATTAAATTATGGATTTGATGGAGGTGGGATGTGATGATAGAGACTGGATTAATCTTGCTCAGGATAGGGCGCAATGGCGGGCTTATGTGAGGGCGGCAATGAACCTCCGGGTTCCTTAAAAGCCAGTAAGTATGTAATTATTTCGGTTTACATATTTTCTTAGATTTTTATTTTAATTATAGTTATTTTATATAATTACAATGCAATACCCTTTATGAAAACGAAAAACTCAGAGATTATACAACGCCGAGGTTCTTTGCTGTTCGATTTCATATGGAATAGCCCGTATTGGAATGGACTTGTTCACATTGCTGAGTTTGTCGCATATGATGTAAGCATTTCCATGACGATCAAATTCGAGAGACGTCAGTTAAGTAATAATTCTATGAAATCCTTTCATTTGTTATTAACACAGATCGAAAATAGGTGGTATGAGTTACTTGATCACAAATTTAACAGGATTCATCTTATATATTATTTTAATGTACCGAAGTACATATGATATTTCCATGCAGATATTCCGCGTCATCATACGATGAAAGAGTAATGGAACGGAGAAAAATTCTCTCCGTCGCCGGGATTTGAACCCGGGTTTTCAGCTCTACGTGCTGATGCTTTATCCAGTAAGCACACCGGATACAACTCCGACGCCGGTTAGAATCGTCTCAGATTGAGCTGCAACTTTTGGGTTCCCTCTAGTGGCCGCCCTCTGCACTACGTCATAGATGTCTATGAACGCAGGACCGAAGTCCACACATGTGCTGAGGTGCACTCGGTATGAGTGACTGGTTGGCCGGGATCCGACGGAATAAGCGCCGTCTTAAATCACGAAGTGATTTACGCATATCATATATATTATTTTAATGTACCGAAGTACATATAATATTTCCATGCAGATATTCTGCGTCATCATACGATGAAAGAGTAATGGAACGGAGAAAAATTCTCTCCGGCGCCGGGATTTGAACCCGGGTTTTCAGCTCTACGTGCTGATGCTTTATCCACTAAGCCACACCGGATACAACTCCGACGCCGGTTAGAATCGTCTCAGATTTAGCTCCAACTCTTGGGTTCCTTAGTGGATAAAGCATGAGCACGTAGAGCTGAAAACCCGGGTTCAAATCCCGGCTCCGGAGAGAATTTTTCTCCGTTCCATTACTCTTTCATCGTAGGATTCATCTTGATTTAATTCTTATTTTCCCACGTAAACTTGGCTCAAATCTGTTCATCCTTGATTGTAAAAAAAAAAAAAAAAAAAAAAAAAAAAAAAAAAAAAAAAACTCATTCTTTGAATTTTTAATAAAACGATCCAGAGTTGTTGTTTGGTTCTTAACCACTTATTGCAGTAAAACATATTGCTAAATTGTACAATATATCATTTTTGCAGAGACTGAATCTTTCCCCAGCATCAGTAAAGATGTACACACAGAAGAAGTAGAGATGGTCTGAAATACAAGGAAATGAGCAAGAAAATATGAGAGAGGACATAAAAGAATAAAACGTAACTAAAAGGGAGGAATTTTAGGAAATAATAACATTCGCGATAAAGGGCGAATGCCCCAAGCGAACTTGAAGCTAACATCTTCCTCCCTTGCGTGTCGAGAGGGAGGGAAAAGAGATGAATTGATACAGCCCCTCTGCGCTCATCGCGTCAGAAAAATAGCCCCATGTACAGTGCAGAAGGGAATAAAACTACTCATGGATACAATGATCTCAAAATGGGTAATAAAAACATTTAACATCATTTGTCTCTCTTCGATACTTTGAGTGATTCCATAAAAACTAATAGAGATCTAACACTTTTACATTTGGAGTTTTTTTAGTAGGTTATTTTACGACGCTTTATCAACATCTTAGGTTATTTAGCGTCTGAATGACATGAAGGTGATAATGTCGGTGAAATGAGTCCAGGGTCCAGCACCGAAAGTTACCCAGCATTTACTCATATTGGGTTGAGGGAAAACCTAGGAAAAAACCTCAACGAGGTAACTTGCTCCGACCGGGGCCACCTGGTTTCGCGGCCGGAGGCGCTAACGATTACTGCACAGGTGTGGACTATATTTGGAGTGAATTATCGCTTGAAAGACGTTGTGGAGAGTGGCTCGCGAACTACTGTACATAGTGTCTGATCTAAACCATTCATTTCTGTTTAGGCAGCCGAAATATCAGTCCAGGTACTTAGAAGGTATTAATGGTTCGCAGGCGGTATCAAGAGATTGTATTAGCGCCCTTGTGAATGTCTTCGTATGGTAGTTATGTTCAACATGTGCAGTCAATCTGTTATTTATTTTCTTTTGACTTTGCGTTTCTTATAGTTGCGTTTATCATTGGATAGTTCTTTAATTGAATCGTTTACTCTTCTTATACTTCCGATATTATTCCCAAGAAACTAGTTCGATTAATTAAAATGTGTCTCAGTGAAACATACAGCAGAGTCCGTGTAGGTCAGTTTCTATCTGATGCTTTTGTAATTCACTGCGGGCTAAAGCAGGGAGATGCACTATCACCTTTACTTTTTAACTTCGCTTTAGAATATGCCATTAGGAAAGTTCAGGATAACAGGCAGGGTTTGGAATTGAACGGGCTACATTAGCTTCTTGTCTATGCGGATGACGTGAATATGTTAGGAGAAAATACACAAACGATTAAGGAAAACACGGAAATTTTACTTGAAGCAAGTAAAGCGATCGGTTTGGAAGTAAATCCCGAAAAGACAAAGTATATGATTATGTCTCGTGACCAGAATATTGTACGAAATGGAAATATAAAAATTGGAGATTTATCCTTCGAAGAGGTGGAAAAATTCAAATATCTTGGAGCAACAGTAACAAATATAAATGACAGTCGAGAGGAAATTAAACGCAGAATAAATATGGGGAATGCATGTTATTATTCAGTTGAGAAGCTCTTATCATCCAGTCTGCTGTCCAAAAATCTGAAAGTTAGAATTTATAAAACAGTTATATTACCGGTTCTTTTGTATGGTTGTGAAACTTGGACTCTCACTCTGAGAGAGGAACATAGGTTAAGGGTGTTTGAGAATAATGTGCTTAGGAAAATATTTGGGGCTAAGCGGGATGAAGTTACAGGAGAATGGAGAAAGTTACACAACGTAGAACTGCACGCATTGTATTCTTCACCTGACATAATTAGGAACATTAAATCCAGACGTTTGACATGGGCAGGGCATGTAGCACGTATGGGCGAATCCAGAAATGCATATAGAGTGTTAGTTGAGAGGCCGGAGGGAAAAAGATCTTTAGGGAGGCCGAGACATAGATGGGAGGATAATATTAAAATGGATTTGAGGGAGGTGGGGTATGATGATAGAGACTGGATTAATCTTGCACAGGATAGGGACCGCTTGCGGGCTCTTGTGAGGGCGGCAATGAACCTTCGGGTTCCTTAAAAGCCACTTGTAAGTAAGTAAGTAAGTATTATTTCTTAATGTGTAAGTTATCTTTAATCTCTCAAATTAAATAGTTTTGTTTTATTCGGAATAACTAACATACATAACAAAAAAGTACTTGTAAAGAAAAGAGAGCGTGTTCTTTTGCAGAGTGGTTGGACCTAATTTTAGGTTAGGGGGTGAAACCTACAAAGTAAGACTTGTTTTACACAGCACGTACGGTCAGAAGACCCGTGCATTGGATTTCAGAGAAGATTCTGATAATTAAAATATATATGTATGTATAATATTTCTCAATATATCCATCTATCTATCTAGTTATTAGAGGATAAAAACTCGCTCGGGCGCCGGGGATCGAATCCTAGTCCTTGGTTCGATCTGGTGCTGTGGATTGAACTTTGGTGTAGCTCAGTGGTTAGAGCGCTTGGTACGTAGAACCAGGGAGACGGGTTCGATCCCCGGCGACGCGCCGGAGCAAATTTTTCTCCTCTAATAACTATAAACTTTGTAGAACAGAAAAAAATAATCTTTCAGTAGACGGTGTAGAGTTTTAACGCAATTTACTATTTCAATTAAGGATATGTTGAGTATGTCACTTCAAGCGACACTACCGTGAGAACGTCAAAATCTGGGTAGACCAAGAAAAAAGTTGGATTCAGGCTATGACAGACAATATCGGACTTCCAGTAAAATACTGTCGTATGTCGAGTATCACATATTATTTTGTAAATTTTTTCCAATATTGTTTCACTGGTTGGAGGTATGAAATTCAAATAATAAAATAGTGAATTATCAAAAGATTTGGTACCAATTTATTAAAATTATTTTACAGTATTATTTTACTAAGAAAAGCGTATATTTGCAAATCACAATTTTCGAGTTACTTTAACTCACACGTGATAACATGGAAAAAGAAATGTAAGACGAATAGTGCTTACCTGTCTGTATACTCGTCTCGGCCAGGGAAGGTATGGAGTGGGGAGTTAAGGGGTAATCTGCAGCGACTCGATTGTGTTATTATTGCCCGTGCCTACAACAGTGGCTTTAGCAGCAACTGCTGCTTGATAGAGATTGAGAACTACAATAACATGCTACTACGTATGATGAAGATGATGATGACTATGATAATAATGGCAAAGCTCGGATGGGATTAATTCCAGAGTGAAAAAAGCAGGCAAATCCACTTCCCGTCACAAGTCGCCGCGCCCCACGAGATGATACAAATTAATTCCATTCGAGCTTTACCAATCTTATTAAGTACACAGAAGATGCCTTTCTTGGAAATAACGATACCTCGTTTATTGCAGGCTTCTTTTATTTTCACTTAACTGTACTTGGCATTGGAAAGGGTCGTAATGTACCCCTCCCAAAAAGGCTTGATTTTCTTGGGAACTTCTGCTGTGAGTCGCCGTGCACTCTGACTATGAGATCTCTTACTACTGGTCTGTCACCTCGCGCCACAGTTCAGCTGTCGTGTGACTCCTGACGCACATGATGTCATTGAAATTCGTTATCAGAGATCGGCAATAACCCTGTATATTGAAACAGGAAAAAAAATACGTGATAATTCAAAGATGAAAAACCATTATTATCGAGGTATCGAAAAGCATGGTATTGTGACGTCAACATTTCGTATATGCAGAAGGCTCTATAACTACATTTTTTATCGTTATAAAGAAACTCGATTTTTATTAAATAATTTCACGTTTCGATGTTTTGTTGTTGAAATTTCATTATTTGAACCATAGCCTTTCCTATACACAAAGCCCCACATTACTGACACGTCATGATCTTCAAAGAACCTAATGCAGCTGTTAATAACTGAAATGAAGATAAAGTATATTTGTGCGAGATCGTGCGTATTTGCTTGTTTTCCGCACAGAACCAATACGCAGTAAGTGTGAAATACCACATTCAGTATTCCCAAAGTAACACACATAACAATTTCCCTCTTCTTACCGCTTAAGCGCGACATTCATTTTACTGCTTTAGGCTTTTAGCATATTATTTTTAGAGACGTTTAACATAGTAATAATTATAAATTGGAAACTTACCACTGCAATTTCACCTAAATTGCAATGTTAATTATTGTTTTTAAATATTTGCAAAAATTAAGTAAAGTCTACTACTCCACGAAACTTATTGCATTCCTGATACAAGTAACATTAAGGAAGCCGTGAAAAAATCAACAAGATTCCAGATGCCGATGTTATTAATGCAATATGTTATATAAATAATATTGTTGAAATATTAAAATGAAAAATAAATCATTACATAACCTTACCGTTTGTTTTAAGATCGCTCTTGTATACAGAGGGAAAAAAAATACAGACGTATATCACGGCCTGCTGGAGTATAGTAAACACAGAAAACATTTTATAGCAACAATGTTGTAGAAAGATATTTTGGTGTTCCGAAGTTGCCATAATTAAACAGAAACCAACATGGAGATTTCATTGCAACTAATTAGAAATTCGTCTTTCAGGTATGTAATAAACGATCTTCGCACAAAATAATGTACGATACACGAGCGGTATGTTTGTTTTCATGTTCTCGGAAATTAAAAAAGCTCAACTACGTTTCGCTTTTTCAATCTTTTCCTCGACCAT
This sequence comes from Periplaneta americana, assembly GCF_040183065.1. NCBI lineage: Eukaryota > Metazoa > Arthropoda > Insecta > Blattodea > Blattidae > Periplaneta > Periplaneta americana. Next base: position 49,348,086 of record NC_091123.1, read on the forward strand.
GAAAACATCAACATACCGCTCTTGTAACGTATATTACTATTAAAGCCAGTATGTGAACCACGGCCCTCTGCATAACACTACGAAATGAACTGCAAGTGTTGTACGCTTTACGCTTTGCTGTGACGGACGCATATATTTTTTAAATTTAAAACTTTTTATAAACTTCGTTACAAACCATTTAGATTTTTCCGAAATATTATTATTATTATTATTATTTTTATTGTTATTATGATTATTATTATTATTATTATTATAATTATTATTATTATTATTTTTATTGTTATTATTATTGTTATTATTATAATTATTATTATTTTCCTTTTTATTCAATATGCTCCATTGCAGTAATGCAATACTACACGCATTTGTTGCTACACAATTTTTACATTCTGTCCGTACTTAAAAAAAAACTAATAGTAAACTATTTGTAACAATTGTATTACTTCGATTGCTTACAATATTTACAAGGTTGTAAAGTCAGCTGAATGAATAGAGTTTATGAATTACTTATAATTATTTTACACAGCTAACTTGAATACTAATACTAATTTTAACTAGAGTAGTATTTTTACTATTTACAGTAATTACACTGCTGTGAAGTCTATTGACTGAATAATGCTCATGTATTAATTATAATATTAATTTAACATATCTGATTTGAATACTAATATTAGCAATAATACTAATTCTAATTTTAACTAGAGTATAATTTTCACTGTTTACAATAATTACACTGCTGTGAAGTCTATTGACTGAATGAAGTTTATGAATTATTATTATTATTATTATTATTATTATTATTATTATGATTATTATTATTATTATCATCATCGTCATCGTCCTTGCAGGTATTAGGCCTAGTGGCCTGTTACGGTCTCCGTCCATCTTTTCAAGGGCCAAAGATCGTGTTCCATGTGGTATATAGCGGAGAATTTGTCTTGGGAGTCTGGAACGGACCATTCTATTGACATGGTTAAGCCATTTTTGTCTATAGTGGTTGAGATCTTCATAAATAGGTGTAATTTTCAATTCTTTTGTAATTAGTTCATTCCTTTTGTGGTCAAGTAACCTGTAGCCGGCAGTCCTCCTTAGAAATCTCATTTCCGCAGTTGTTGGGCGTTGAACATCTGAGTTTCGGACAGTCCAGGCCTCACTACCATACATGAGGACAGGTCCTGCTAGAACTTATTATTATTATTATTATTATTATTATTATTATTATTATTATTATTATTATTATTATTATTATTATTAGCTTTTGATTGAGATGACATACAGTCTCACAGGATATATAGGCCTAGTTTTCATAAAATTTTCCGTCACATTTCAAATTAAATATATAGATGTCTTTCTCAATGAAGTTGAAAATTATTACATTAAATTCATATGCTAAATAAGCTCAGAAGTATCTGTTTCACATATTTAGTACTTCGTATCAAACTAATTGTTATTTATTTCAAAGTGGATTCGAAGTACAACAGAAATGATAATCAAGAAGATGTAATTATATAGATTGTAACCAGACATTCCCAATGGATATGGCTTATCCTTGTATAAACAGTGTTCAATATTTCAAATTGCATTAGAGTTTACTCGATGTGGCGCATCGCTGAATTAATTTCATACTTCAAAGTCTGACACAAACAAGTAACTCCACCTTCTGGAGAGAAAGTCAATACAGAAACTTATGCATAGACGGGATCTATTACCTGCAGGCTACCAGATGTGTAAAGACTCGTACTCAATGAAACTAAGTATTAAAGGTTAACTCTTATTATGTATAAAAAAGCCACGGCAATAACGCTCGTCTTGATATATGCAAGGGATAAGGTGAAGTGATAAAAAAAGACCTTTGAAGCATTGCTTAAGTTTCTCTTCGGTTTTGTTTGAATTATAAAACGAACATAGATAACAGAATTATTCATGGAAATAAATCGCTTCTTCTGGAAATCGAAATAACCTCATAAAACTCTCTATAGCTAAATGTGCTGTAGGAAATATGAAATACTGTATCTCTAAATCATTACATTTTTATGAAAAAGTTTACTGAAAACGTAAAACACAAATCACTACAGTGTTTTTGCAAACTTTTTTTACATCTCATATATTTTCGGTTTTATATGGTTGAAAATATTAGCGTGTCTCCTTTCAAAGAGAAGGCTCACTAGACCGATATACATTGAAATATCAGGTTCAGATCTCCATGGGAATGGAAGCGTTATGAAACGATAACCACTAGTACAAGAACGTGATTTAACTAACTATGCAATGTTAGTAGCGCATACATTTAGTTTATGTTTATAACATTCATCAATATTTTTATCGGTTACGCCTTTTGATCTCTTGTACCTCCGATGTTCTTCTTTTATTTAAGTAATTTATTTCCCGCAGATGTATTTTTCTGGGATTTCAGATTACTTTGAATCTTTAGGATAGATAACCACTACATCGTAAGTATGCCTGGTGACGCCTACCTGGGATGTGTGGTATTTGCTGCGGAGTTTTAAAGGGAGAATGTAGTCTATGTGTTTTCATAGTGCGCAATACTGATTTTAAGTGGTTATTTCTCTGAAAGTATAAATGTTGTTGCTTTCAAATTTTTACGTGTTACTCTACATGATTTTAGGATTATATTGGTGGCTATTTCTTGTATTAACTCCTATAATTGAGTTTAAAAAAATTGTATTCAAAGGAAAGAAGAAAAAAAGAAACAAAAAAGATTGTTAAATTCATGCACCTTTCCCTTGGAAACTGGTTAATCAACATGACTAAAATTTTTCATACATATTTCTAATATACTTAACTACGTTCACTAGCAAAATTATAAATCTAGCTCGACTTTTTCAACAGTAATTTCACTAGAGGTTTTGATTTATCTAGAGAAAATCAAAACTCGAGTGGGATTTAATTGACTATTACACGATTAGAAGAAAGTATATAAAGGTTAGAAGTAACGAAGTACTCTAATACTCTACCATCTCAACATTACAAATAGTCTATTACGCTAGATGCATGCTACATGGCAGTAGTGTGTTATGATTAGCTGTTTTCTTGTTATCAGTTGTGCCAACTATGGAATCTTCATTGAACTCTGTGGATGGTTACTGGTCAAGAAGGCTTTGTTTTATTTAGTTTCATTTTTACTAAAACAGTTGCATTCCACTTCAATTAACCGGATCCCAGTAATCAACGTCACTTGACAGATGATTTTCAATAAATCTTAGTATTAAACAATCTCAGATAATACATTAACCGGCACATTCTATATGTAGGGCAGTGTCTACTCTTGCGATTTGGCTTGTTAGTTAAATCGTTTACGTAACATCTATACAGATATCTGCTTACTTGTTTAAGCACATTTATCAAGTGAAAGCCTTTGCACTAAATTTCTGCTCTCTCGAAACCTAGGAACACCTCAGTTCCATATAGGTGGCGTTTGAGTCTTCCCACTTGTTCCTCTGCCCCCTGTCAGCAAATGAATGTAACTAAATTCCCAGTAGGTACTGAAACTTCAGTTAGGGGGCTATCTATGTTTCGACTTCTGAACTATGGGTCGAATGAATGAAATTCCATAGAATGGAGTGGAATGAATGAATTAATTAATTAACGCCAATGAAATAAGAGAATTGAATCTTAATAGAATCACGGACAAGTAAATAAGCATGTAGAGATAAGGATGTTGCTAGACTAAACGTAGAAATATATATAGTAATTATTTCTCAAATACGTAATTATTTATAAAATTTCACAAATACATAATTGTGAAATCATATTCTATAACATATAGGCGTGTGTATGCGAGAGCTTGTGTGTGCGTGTGTTATTTGTATGGTACGGAAATGTAATTTCGAGTTCCTTGATGTGTATGCAGTTGATAAATATTAATTTAGAGAAAATTAAATTAAACAATTTATTCTAAGATTCAGTCGCCGTGATTTGTTAGGAGTTTCCAATGTTTACATCCATTTTATTCTATATAATATTATTTGAAAAATTTATACACGTTTCTTGAAAAGGAAATCAGGAATGCTTTGTCGATTTAGAAGCAAATCTGTTTCGCGGTTTCCTTCTGTAATATTGGTTAAATTTGAAAGCATTGCCCCCACACAAATGAAGCTGAGGTTCCATCCCATATCCTAGCAAAGCTCTTCTCTCCACCCCTATCGTAAGGGTAGTTTCTTTCTCACTCCGCAAATTTCAAAACGATTGCCGATTGAATTCCAAATATGAGAGAAGGGTTGGAAGGAAATCCTGTGGGGATGAGTAGGCGTTCTTGGCGGAACCAACTTCTACTGAATAGTGAACACTGAGTCTAGTACACCACTATATATAGGGGACTGCGATCTGTTCCTTACCGAACCCTTTAGAAAATACCAAACCCTTCCTCCTACAAGCCTTCTAGGCCACCGTGCTTTAAGTGGAGTTGCAGGGTGAGACATGGGGTAGAGTGCAGTCCGCTGTAATCCAGTAAGTTGGGCCTGGAACTCCAAGCCGCCACAACTTTGCTCTATAAGTCCATCGTCTGCCACTGCACACCCCTTTCCACCCTCCTCACACACCAATTTCAATGTAGGATCCACCGGATATAGGATGGCCTCCAATACGTTAAACATAAGACATGGAAAAAGACTCTGTAAGTTTGCAGAAAAAAATCCTTCCCCATGTCCCGGTGCTTGTCTCCTAAGTGGAAGGTTGGAAAACGATTTCGTCCGTATATTTTATATAAAAGTCTACATAATATTTCCCTCCAGTAAGGAGGGAGAATTTTCTGCAGCAAAGCAAGGAAAAAGACCTACATATTTAGTTTTGTGAATCAGACACATTATGCTGAAAAAGTGACAGGGGATTTTATGAAATGTCTTGGATTGCATGATATCCCTTCATTCTTTGTCTGTAATTAAGTGCACAGGTTTAATATCTTCTTGGTATCACAGCTTGTCATACACATTTCAAACGTATCTGAACTTACTATTAATAGAATGTTTATTAAAATATCTCAAAATATTCTTTATGCTCGACCATGCCGAAATGTAGTAAGGTACAAGAGCCATATTCCGACACTCTAAGCTTTGAAAATTTATATTTATTTTTTCATTCAACGTGGAAACTTTATAATTTGTATACGTTTAGTATATTTATACAAATACTTAGAAAAAAATATTTCAGGTACATACGTACAGTGAAATTCAAACAGTAGAACGAATTTGAAAAGTTTACAAAGTGTCGGAATTGCGACCCTGTGGTCCTAATTCCGACACATGATGTACCTTAATTCCGACACATAAACACATTTAACAATAACCTTATGAAACATTAAGTTAGCTTTACATAAGTGAAATTAATTACTTCTAAACCAGTTTCATTATATTTATTACTATAATTATCAAGTTAAATCTAAACACATTCAATATGGTGACACAATACAAGCAGGATGATTTGAGAAAAAAAAAAACAAGGTAGAAAATATCAACACATATTCTTGATTGAAACTCTGGTACATAGAAACTGGATAGAAAAACCCTTTGACTGGAGAAATACATTATCAGTCTTCTTCACAATCAGGACAAACGAAGGATCCTCGAAAATTAGCACTTCTGTCAGCACATTCTTCATGCACATACTTCTTACACGTGCAGCACAATCGCATATCGGCGACTCTGTCCACCAAACATATTGTGCAAAACCAGCTTTCTTTTCTCTTTGAAGGCATTCCACTTGGTCCTGATTCTTGATAATCCTGCACAGACGTAGTTTTACTGGGACTTTCGGAAATTTTCTTTGGAATTTTTGATGCTATAGTCTTTGGAAGATTCTTCGTTTCGTGAATAAGGATTTCACTACACGTTGAGCTTTTGCGTTCGTAGCGGGACGTCTTGACTTGGTTTTCTTCTCCTTAAGTTTGGGTGAAGTCAAAATTTCTGTGAAGCTTGTTGACAGCCTTTCGTCATTCACAGCAGCTCCACTATCATTAGCACATTCAGTGACTGATGAGTTGCAAAGCTCACTGTTACCGTCACTCTCCTCGTCGGATTCTAACCCCTCTCTATCTTTTTTGGATGGTTGCAAAAAATATAAATCAGAGGGAGCGAATGCACTATCTGGTATTACCTGAAGGTTAAATGAACAGATCCTAGTGGCCCTAAACCCAGACATGATATTGTTAGGTGTCATGGACTTCAACCAAACGTCGGAAAAATTCTCCCAAATCTTGCTTTCGTAATGGTTCTTTCGCCATGATTGCTCCAGTACCGCAAAACTGCCGGATCCCAGTATTGTTCGAAGGGTCCGAAAACTGCCTTGTCTAGAGGCTGCAATTCGTGTGTGCAATCACTCGGCAAGCAAAACAATATTATGCCATGCTCATCTGCTACATCAACGATATTGGCATCAAGGTGAGATTTTGCACCATCGAAAATGAGCAAAGATTTGCCGACAGATTTAAATTTAGCAAAATGAGCTAGCCATTTAATAAAGACCTGACACGTCATTGAGCCCTTTTCTGTCATTTCAATAACTGTGCCTGGGGGCATGTCATATCCCATTCCGGTCGTCTCCTTTTTCCTTTGAAGAGAATCATGGGAGGAATTGCTTGACCTACTGCGTTGCAACAAGCTACAATTGTTATATTTTCTCCATGTTCTGGTGCAATCAAATGTAAGCGTTTAGTGCCTTTAGTAGCAAAAACTTCCTGTGTGTGATGAAGAGTCAATCGACACCCCTTCTCATCGATATTGTAAATATTCTCAGGTTTTCCCATAAATCCATGTTCGACCATTATGGCTTCCAGTTTATCAAAATAGTCTTTCACAATTACACGATTTAGTTTCATTGCCCTGCCCTGGTTCAAAGTTTGCGCTTTCCTTTTTGACACATCTTGATGCCGCTTTAGAAATAATTTCATCCACTTCCTACCAGCTAACCCTAAGTTTTTATTAAAATTATTCTTTATGCCGTTTATTTCACTAAATATGAAAACAGTTCTTTTCACAAGTTTACTAGTCAACGGCATCCCTACATCTGCAAGTCGGAAAAGTCGCTACACAAATTCTCTTTCTTGCGCGAAGCTTAAAAGTGCAGGACGACCAATATCTTTCTTTTCAGCCCCGGCATTGACATGATACCTAAGGGTGTTCCTAGCTATACCGTAGCGTGTAGCAGCTGTGTTAAGAGGCATACCATTCTTCACAGCTGCAACAGCCCGTACCATTACATACTCAGAAATTTTCGCTAGTGGCTTACCCATAATCTAAAATAAAGAAGAGGTATTAAAGATAACGAATTTTGTACCTAATTTCTGAGCTAAGCATGCAGTAATTTTGGTAAAATGCATTAATACTGCTAAGTATGCCGTTCCAACGCTAAAGAGCATTAAATAACTCGAATTTATATTGGGATGCTTTATCATAAATCCTGTAGTAAGCATAACTGAAGTCAGTGCAACAGGGTTCATAATTCCGACATGTGTCGGATTTAAGAGCACCTCGTTTGCTGTTACTAATCGCGCTATTACACAATCCATATAGATAGATTCAGAAATTAATGAACGTCATATTAAACTACAATACTTTACACTGTGAATGATGTCCAATATGAATTACATACCTTTGTCAAAAGCAGAATACTCAGAAAAATATGCTTCCTTCAGACAATATTTCTATCACACAAAATGTCTACTCACGCCCTGACCGGCAGAGAAACGCTTCTGCAAACTTGTTTATCAAGGAACTGATATTGCTCTAAGACTGCTTCAAGAAACTGCAGTCCTCTGTCGGTTTAGGCCACAAGTTTTTGCAGCAGAGCCCACTGTCGTAATTAAGATCATGTCGGAAAATGGCTCACCTACCTTAATTATACACCTGGTAGTAGCCCTTTAATGCACCTCATTAAAGTACACCTATTCATTATAATTCAGTTGTTCAGCCAATGAGAAATCACCATTGTACCATTATAAAACCCCAAGTATCGATTATTCTCGGATATGCAATCGAAAGACAATTAGCGAAAAGTCACGGATGCTGGAAATCCAATACTGTCGCAGAAGGTTATGTTCTGTTACTATAATAATTTTTTTTTTTTTTATTTATTTATTTATTTATTTATTTATTTATTTATTTATTTATTTATTTATTTATTTATTCTGGTGTAGTTAAGGCCATCAGGCCTTCTCTTCCACAACACCAGGAATACAAATACAATAATATAAATAAACAGAAATAAATACACTATAATATACAAAGTAAAGCTGCTCAAGAAATAAAGAGAGAGAAAAAAAACACTATAAACAAAGTAAAGCCACACAAAAATATACAGGTTGCAGTCACACAAACTTTAAATGAGTGATTAAGTATCATAATTAATTCCATCCTAACTAATTAACTAACATAAACAAGAAACTTGCAATTTTAATCTAGGTTAAAAAGAAAAAAAAAACACAAATCAATACTTCTAGCAATACCTAAAAAACATTAACTAAGACAAAATTTTCCAATTTAATTTTGAATTGTGATAAAGTCCGGCAGTCCCTGACATCATTAGGTAACGAATTCCAGAGGCGAGGTATTTCTACAGTATAGGAAGATGAGTATAAAGACGTTCTATGATGAGGGATAGAAAGAAGTGCTTGATGTCGGTTTCGAAGAGTTGTAAGAAATTGAAAGCGCGATAACAGATATTTCGGAGTAGAAGTATGCATGATTCTAAACAGAAGAGACAGTGAATGTATTGTTCTTCGTTCCTTCAGACGCACCCATGAAAGTAACTGGAGGGAAGGTGTTATATGGTCAAATTTACGAGTATTGCAGATGAATCGTATGCACACATTATGAACACGTTGTAGTCTCTCAGCTAAGCGTGAACTTACATTAGTTAGCAAGGAATCGCAATAATCAAAATGGGGCATTACAAGCGTCTGAATAAGATTCTTTTTTAGACTAAGTGGTAGAAATTCTTTCATATGAAACAAGGAGTGAAGTTGAGAAAATATTTTTTTGCAAATGTGTGTTACTTGAGTATTCCAATTTAGATCGCTATCCATAAAAATGCCAAGATTTTTAACGGTTTCACTGTATTTAACAATAATCCCATTCAATATTATATGTGGTATAGTACTGCTATCAAGAGTGCTTCGTAGACGATTATGCCCCATTACGATTGCTTGCGATTTCTCTGGATTTAACCTTAATCCAAATTTGTGTGCCCACAGTGAAATCGAATTCAAGTCTTCGTTTATTTTGTTTACTGCGTCACTAGTCTCGTCAGGGTGGAAATGCAAATAAATTTGCAAGTCGTCAGCATACATATGGTATTTGCAGTGTTTTATCATATTAGTCACGTCATTAATATAGATCATGAAGAGTAAAGGTCCGAGAACTGATCCTTGTTGAATTCCAGATTTCACGACACACCATTTTGAAGAATAATCGCATGCAATGACACATTGTTGACGGTCGCGAAGGTAGGATTCAAACCAAGTAACAGAACTTTCAGAAAGATTCAGAAGTCTTAATTTACATAATAGAAGGTCCGTGTCAACTGTATCAAATGCCTTACTGAAGTCAAGTAATGTCAGTAATGTTAATTTACGTTCATCCGTGGCTTCACGTATATCCTCATTCACTTTTAGTAGTGCTGTAGTCGTACTATGTCCATTTCTGAACCCGGATTGGTATTCGTCCAGTAAGGCATGTTCGGTTAGATAGTTCATTAGTTGTTTGTGAACAATACGTTCCAGAGCTTTTGATAGGGCAGGTAGGATACTAATTGGACGGAAATCATTTGCACATAATGGGGTTTTGATTTTAGGGATCGGACGGATAAAGGCTTTCTTCCAGAGGTTCGGGTAGGTAGAAGTTATGAGTGAGGCGTTGAATATATGTGTTAATGTCGGCAGTATTATGTCCAATATTTTCTTCAATAATATTATACTAATATTATCCACACCTTCAGCTTTAGAAGTAATACGTTTTATTGTCGCTCTTACTTCAGTTTCTGTGACATAAGTGAAGTAAAATATTTCTCTATCCGGAATTGGAGTCATTTGTAATTCGTTAACTGTCTGCTGTTTGTCGACCGTATCCAAGGTTATTGACTGTACAGTTGCGTTAATTGTAAATAATATTCAAATAAATTCAATTTGACATTTCGTTTTTCAATTCTAAATCAATTTCCAGGTTATATCAAGACTAAACTTCATGTTATTCTCTAGATTATATCAAGGTCAATGACATTCGCGTCTCGGAAAAAATCAATACTTTCGCGTCTGCGCACATCTCACAATTCAGGTCAGTTCCGCTCCTCACTTACATAACCATAACATACTTATGAATAATTTCAAGTTAGAAATATGGTCGAGCATAAAAAGTCGTATGAAACTTGCCTATAATGATAATTAAGACGCTCGTATAAAAATTATGAAACTCGCTTGCGCTCGTTTCATAAACAAACAATCGCGTCTTAATTACTACCATTATAGGCTCGTTGCATAATGTACTATTATAACATTGCCCTCCCTACTTTTTTTTGTTCAGAATCATCAATATTATCACCCCTCACACCATGTACCTTTCTCCTGACTCGCCCTGCATGTCTTTAACTTCAGAAAAAAATTTTCTGGAGTACTTAACAAAATCTGCAACTTCATAAATCCTGTTGTCGGACACGGTTAACGTCAGAGGTAGGTCACTTACAAACTTCTTCGTAGCATGTTAAATATCTCTACAGGAGCGAAGTCTGAAAAACATTATTTCTTTTGCATCTGAATATAACAGAACAGAACAATTCTTTTTTTTTTTTTTTCAACACTTGCATATTTCAATGTGCAATCGTCACACCTGACTTGTTTATAGCTTTTGGTACAGTTTCAATAGGTTATACTATTTTCACTTACTTGCTTTCGTCACCAGGAATTTTTTCAGGCATGCCTTTTTATTGATTTGTTGCGAATTGATAACCTTGTACTATTTTCATTTGATGTAAGTAGTTCATAGTTTCCTTTATTCTTTTTACTTTTCCTCAATGAACCATTTGAAATAGTACACTCTTGAATAACTCATTTTATTTAAACAAAATTCATTATGAAGTGATTATACATCAAATATTTAATATGCTGAGAACTAAATGATCAGCATAAACACACGCAACATTGAACTATATTGAACCTACACACAACAGCAATAACACTGCTCTATGATGGAAAAGTTTTCTGTTTGATTTGAAAATAAGTCATTTTCTGTTCAAAAGGGGCCATATTCATAGCCATTCTTAGCGCGGGCTTCCGGTGGATGATCAGCGAACTAACGTTTTTCGTATTCATAAAGCAGTGTTAGCGATATGATATGATATGATATGATATGATATGATATGATATGATATGATATGATATGATATGATATGATATGATATGATATGATATATGATATGATATGATATGATATATGATATGATATGATATATGATATGATATGATATGATATGATATGATATGATATGATATGATATGATATGATATATGATATGATATGATATGATATGATATGATATGAATCCTGTACAAGTAATCACTCGATAGCCGGGGCTAGTTTAGCACGCTCGTAATGAAATGTCTATGCATAGCACCCTACACGTTTTAACTCTTATGCACATATACGGAACACGTTTTAACTCCAGTCTCATATACTGAGCAGTTAACTACATATTGAGTATGCTTGTAGTTCTGAAACTTTCAGTACCTTTTTTAGAATTGGTAAGGCAACAGTAACCGTAAACATGTTTGAAATCGGAATTCACATACTCGAGATAATAACTGTTTAAGTGGTATGGGGTGATGCCGACACCCCTCGTTCCTATTGTAAATAATTAGTGATAAAACTGGCCATACTTGTGTAACAAATAATAACACTGGATGTTAAGTAGTGATTGTACACACAGAAAAATCAAGGAAATGATCCGCAAAAGAAGATAAAATGTAATTATGATTAGAAGGGAATAGACGTTCCATTATTATATACGAATCAATATGAAATATTACCATTACTGTACATTAATTACAACATTGTGATATCTATTAGAGTATTTCATATAGTTTTATAAGTAAAAAAAGAGCGATATTTTAATTGTTCACTAAAAAAATAGCCCATAAGAACCCATTATATTTGGGGTGTCAGAAACACCCCCCGGGACTCTTAATGTTACAAAGTTAGGTGCAACTGCTTACGGGTTAAATATAAATAGAGTTTTCATGGTTAAGTATTTCTTATATTCAATAGAATGAGTGACTTATTTTCACCTAAAATTATGAAGTTATCTCTGAGAAATACAGGGACGTCATTTTATTTTTACTTCAATATATATTGTACCTTAGTTTTTTAATATACTTCACCCCCACCCCCTCTACTAGTAAACTACCACACGTCCTCCATATAGAGTCAAGGCCGCATATGAAGTCAAAGTCTCCTTATGATCACAATGCACAGTAGCCTACTGATTTAGTGAGTATAGTACGTTCCAGAAATATGTTCGCGTTTTCCAGTGACGAAAGAGCTTTCAATATTGAATCAATTTTCGCACAGGTACTGTCGTCCGGTTGCCTGCGTCGCACCCCGGTTTCCCCCACCCGCTTCTGCTCGCCACCTCTGTAAAGGCTAGTGACTGGGCTGTCTTAGCTCTTTTCTGAAAACATTAATTTCTGTTAGGAATTGGACGTCTACTTAATATTATACAGGGACATCATTTTATTTTTACTTCAATTTTTAAACATTTTTGAATGTACTTCACTCCCACCCCTTCTACTAATGAAGCTCAACCGTCTCCATACAGATCCAAGACTGCCTATACAGTTATAGTAGCCTTACGGTCATTGTAAACAGTACGTTCCAGAAATATGTTCGCGTTTTCCAGTGACGAAAGAGCTTTCAATATTGAAAGCTCTTTCGTCCATTTGCCTACGTCGTATCCCGGTTTCCCCCACCTGCTTTTATTCTCCAGCTAGTGGCTGGGCTCTCTTAGCTCCTTTCTCAGAACATTAATTTCTGTTAGCAATTGGACGTCTACGTAATATTATACAACTGTTTAAAATAATTTAAATAAAAGGGTCTTGTTAAGTAATTAACTGCCACGTGATTTTCTCTCTTTCTACGACCCTACGACATAACCACTTGGACGGTTAGTAGATAGTATGTCTGAGTAATTTTATCTTTTCGGATCGGGCAGAAGTGAAGATTGAATTTATAGTACCTAAAGTACCCTTTTATAGAGTAGGTACGGAATTATTTCAACATGAGTTACTAGTACGAAGAACGAAAATAGTAACTGCAATTAGGTACAATAGTCTATAGTGCGATAATATGCACATTAGAACTGAAGCCTGTATCGAAATGAACGGCCACCATTTTCAAAAATATGTTTAAATATCCACATTATGATTACTTTTCAATTTAACTTCATTCTCTATATTGTACGCTAATGTGCTGTAGACAGTATAGTATACACTGCATAATGAATACGTCTACATGGACAGCTCAGTTCGTGAGTAAAAACACGCATTGTTAATATTGTACTCTATTTTGATTAAACAAAAACCTAATGAAAATGATCAAACTCAAAAGCGCGATATTTCCTAGTTTACGTAAATGGATGAACTACTTTTCTTCCCTCCTATACCTAGTAAAGTGATTTGTTTATATATTACGCCAGTATCATCGAACTCCAGTCGTGGAACGGGGTAGCAAACGGCGTAGATCCAGAGGTATAGGCAAGTTAATATTAAAAATGTTAGTAAAAATAAAATGATGTCCCTGTACAAGTGTTTAAAATAACTTAAATAAAAGGGCCTTGTTAAGTAATTAACTGTCACGTTATTTCCCCCCCCCCTTTCTACGACCCTGCGACAAAACCACTTGGACGGACAGTAGATAGCATGTCTGGGTGATTTTATGTTTTCGGATCGGGGAGAAGTGAAGATTGAATTTATAGTACGTAAGGTACCAGTACTCTTTTATAGAGTACTGTCCGTTACTCAGGAGAAGACGAGCGGAAAGAATGTGACCTTCTTGACTATCGCTGTTGATTATTATAAACATCGCTCAGATAAGCATCCCAGTAGCCAGGTTATTACTCGTGCAGGAAACATGAGTAACAATGCGTATGGAAATTAAAGCTAAGTTGAACAGAAGGAGACCTAATGTTTCCGCTTACTGCAGTACAAATATTGGTCGTTTTGTCGTATATTATCTGTTCACATCCCTTCCTCCTCAGTCTGCTCTCGTCTTCTCCTGAGTCACCGACAGTAGGTACAGAATTATTTCAACATGAGTTAGGTACTAGTACGAAGAACGCAACTGGTAATTGGTATTAGGTACATTTGTCTATAGTCCGATAATATGCACAAAAAAAACTGAAGCCTATATCGAAATGAACGGCCACCATTTTCAAAAATGTATTTAGGGTATAAATGTACGTGAACGACGAGAAATTATTATCAGAAAATGCAGGCTCTAAATTTCTAAAATTTTATAAGAAAATGAACTCACAATTGGACAAAAATTACAAGGTACCACAACAAGACTTATTAGAACTTAGATATCTGATAAAGGTATCAAAAGGGTACTATTAATAGTTTTTAGAATTCACTTTTGACTTTAAATTAGATTTTCCAAAATTTGTAAATTTTCACACATATTATTTCATAACTCCACAACCATTAGAGATAGAATTTTGAAATTTTGTACACTCATTTAACATGCATTTTTGCAAAAGGTAGACTACAATAAAGCCCATTTCTTTGAAAATAGAAAAATTAGGTCACAAAACATTATGTAAATTTTAATATATTTTATTTAGGACAAATAAAATTAATTGTATTAAAATAAACAACTCTATATGTCTGAGAGTAGTCCACATTTCAGAAATAAATGTTTATTACATGCAAGAAAAATATTTAAAATGTGAGAGAGACCATAACATTGTTATAGTTACCAAATGATATAACTGCAGATTTGTTTTGTTTTTTTTTTCATACCTTGATAAAACTAGTTTCAAAAATATTATTGGTAATCTTTTTTATACTTTTATCGGATATTTAAGTTCTAATAAATCCTATTGTGGTACCTTGTGATTTTTTTCCAATTCTGACTTCGTTTTCTTATAAAATTTTAGAAATTTAGAGCCTGCATTTTATGATCATATTTGTGATCGTTCACGTACATATACTTTCCATACCTATTATGATTATTTTTCAATTTAACTTCATTCTTTATATTGGACGCCAATGTGCTGTAGATAGTATAAAATAGCCTATACTGCATAATGAATACGTCCGCATTAATTCATGAGTAAAAACACTTATTGTTAATACTGTACTGTATTTTCATTAAAGAAAAACCTAATGAAAATTATCAACCTCGAAATTGTGATATGTCCTAGTTTACGTAAATGGATTAACTACTTTTCTTCCCTCCTATACCTAGTAAAGTGATTTGTTTTTATTTTACGCCAGTATCATCGAACTCCAGTCGTGGAAGGGGGTAGCAAACGGTGTTTCCGGTTCTCAACCGTTAATTCAAAGGTATAAAATCCGTGGCGCTACAGCCCGTGAAGGGCCTAGACCGACCAGCCGGATGCTGGCCTCACGCCCAGATGCCGAAGCAGAGGTGGACGATCATCCAACCAGAATGGCGGTATCGTGTGGTTAGCACGATGATCCCCCCAGCCGTTACAGCTGGTATTCGCAACCGGATTTCGCTACCTATCGTAGCTCCCCAAGTGCATCACGATGCTGGGTGGGCACCGGTCTCATACACTGGCCTAAATTTCATGAGAAAATTTTTTCCCCCATGAGGACTCGAACCAGCGCGCATTCCGTAACGCGAGTCTGAGGCAGGCTGCCTTAGACCATGACGCCACGGCGCGGGACAATCCAAAGGTATAGCCAGGTTAATATTAGAAATGTTAGTAAAAATAAAATGATGTCCCTGTACAAAAGCGGGTATGCAAAAAGGAGAGTGGAATGGATTTTTGACTCGTCTCTTGAATTATTCTCAATTTTACCAATTTTATAGGCGATGTACACTTCCTGGTTTAAATTTCCATAGTTTGTTTATTTATTTAGTATCCATATTTCTTTAAATAGACGCGGAGACTTTCTGGGCCTCAGTTCATACTCTTCTTAATGTAATTACAGTGTGGCTCTTAGGCCGCAGAACTCTGCAGAGAGGTGTTTTCCTTCTCTTAAGATAATAGTACTCATGGCTGTCGATGTTACATGGTAATTCTTGTAATTTACATATGTTGTAAAAGCTAAAACGCTTCCTCTGGTAGTACTAAGCAAGCAATTAAAGGGGCTTTATATCAAAAGTGGCTTCTCATCAGGAGAGCTTCTCGAACAACTCACTATAATTAATGTAATTGAATTAGGCATGGCTAACCACAGGGAACACTCCGTACTGCAATTGTTTTATTTTGTGTACAGCTCTGAAAACAAGGAAAGTGAAAGACTAGTAGGTATAATAATTTCCAGAAAGACTAATACTCGTATGTCAAAGCATTCACGTGAAAAGAAAGTTTAGTGGACGACATACTTTCAAAGTAAGACATAATACGAGTATTTACCAGATATCCTCGGAGTATCTCGCTGAATGTCTGAGATCGATTCTCATTGCGTCTAAGTGATAATGTAATATATTATTGACATACTGCGTGTTCAGTTCAAAGTGTGTCATGGCTCGCTGTATGCCGTCATGTGGCTAGCCGATGAGCCTAGAGAATTCAATCTTCCTACACTTCCGCAGAGGCGTATTACCAATGTGCCAGAGAAGTTGCCTAGCAAGTACGGCGTTCATTCTGAAGAGTACGGTAACACCAGTAGTAGTGGCAGGAATGTGTACTGTTTGGAAACACGTACTGATGTGAGTGTTTTTCTGACTGTCGGGATACGGCGAGAGGGTTAAGACGATTACTTACGTATTTGTTGACATTAACTTGCATGGTCAACATGGACACGGAGCATTTGATTTGTGTTGTGGAATGTTGCCGTACGCAACCGATGATAACAAATACCCTACGTACGACTTGCCCGCGCAAAACACAGTTCGGAAGAGACCGTACAGACCGCCATCTGTTGCTACGACGTTGAAGTTATACCATACACGTTCTCAAGTTCAGATTGAACGCCTTGAATAATAGGCAACTTCTTTGACATTAAATCTGAAACTCGCTTCAAATCGCTGACTCACAACAGTGACGTCATGACACACTTTGAAATGAACACCCAGTGGAACAGAGACGGTCAAACTTGGGTAAAATAGCCAAATACGTCACAGCATGACGTATTACCTTTCCCCCATCATTTCATCGTAGGTACACGCTACCTGCGGGATACAGGACAGTGGCGTGGAGTGTATGTACAGTACGATTATTTAGTCGTGACAGTCGCCGGCAATGTGCGCCTGGGTCAGACGAGTCCATTTAGTTACGCCAAGGGGTGTTTGAGTTAGTCGCTTGCCTTCAGAGCGATCGGATGTCATGCGTGAGGTAAAGCGGTATGTTTCTAGTACAGTTAAGCTGCACAGCATTCCTTTACTGACCGCTCGCCCTTATCTCTACTTCGGAGCTCTCCCCATTACTCCTATTACTTTCCCTCTTTCGCGTCGCTGAACTGTCAGGACTAAATAATCGGTCAGTAACATCATATGAAGGAACATATGAGTCGCAACGAACTGTTTCATTTTCCATCTCTGAAGACTTTGCCAGATATTTCAGATGACAGCCGTAAATAATATGGTAATGTCCTTAAAAAGCTACAAGAGGGAAAATTAAAAAAAAAAAAAGATACCAAGATTTCAGAAATTTTGTAAAAGTTATTTACAATAATTATTTATTTATTTAATCTGGCAGAACTAAGGCCAGTAGGCCTTCTCTTCCGCCCAGCCAGACTCTAATTCTACTTGAATATAATTCGTTACATAGTTATTACATTAATATCTAGACCATAAAACAACGTGAAAGTAAATAATGAAAGTTGGATAAGTAATGTTAGTGTGACAATAATAAACATTGGTAAGAAATAGTTATAATAATAATAATAATAATAATAATAATAATAATAATAATAATAATAATAATAATAATAATGAGATAATTTAAATATTTATCCTGTGATAGATAGGCTATATATATATATATATATATATATATATATATATATATATATATATATATATATAATTTTATTTGGTTATTTTACGACGCTTTACCAACATCTAGGTTATTTAGCGTCTGAATGAAATGAAGGTGATAATGCCGGTGAAATGAATCCGTGGTCCAGCACCGAAAGTTACCCAGCAATATATATATATATATATATATATATATATATATATATATATATATATACATTGAGAAACCTGAAACAGCTATTATTGTTAACAAGAATTGTTAGAAAAATGTTTCGTTAGTCTATTCTTAAATTGGTTTGATATCTGACAGTCTCCGACATTATTCGGTAGGGAATTCCAAAGTCGAGGAACAGCCACAGTGAAAGAAGTTGAATATGAGGATGTTCGGTGGGAGGGAATGGATAATATTGAGGAGTGTTGTGATCGTGTGTCTAGGTTATGATTGGTGGATAAATTTTGAAAACGAGACGCAAGATAGACAGGAGTGGAGAAATGCAGTATGTGAAAGAGAAGGGAAAGACAGTGGATTTTCGTACGATCTTCTAGACGGAGCCAGGACAACATTTCGAGGGATGCTGTTACGTGATCAGCCCGGCGAATATTGCAGACGAAACTGACGCACATATTATGAACACGTTGTAGTCTCTGCGCCGAAGTAACACTTAGATCAGTAAACAGAATATCACAGTAATCGAAGTGGGGCATCACGAGTGTTTGCACTAACGTTTTTTTCATGGAAAAGGATAGAAAATTCTTCAATCGCCTAAACGAGTGGATTAATGAGAATACTTTTTTACAAGATATTATATGATAGACGACATTAAGATATATGGATCATATGAGGAGACAAAGAGGAAGACAGAAAATAGGAAAGACTGGAGAATGCTGGGTTTGCAGTAAAAAACCTGCCCTTGGGAGAACACTGTGAATGAATGAATATATACATATACATTATTATCTCGTAGCTTATTTTCGCCATTAAAACAAAAGTATTCGTAATTAAAATATCGTAGAACAAAATACTCTGTCTCTATCAGGAAACTCACGATTCTTGTACATTCTCATCACGACTAAGCGACTGAACTCAAATGTTCCGATAGGGTGTTCCTCGAAATTGTAATCCTCAATGGCTGAGCCTGATAAAATGTAATCCACAGTTAATGCTACTGAACTGGACCCGTCCATAAGCTTTCCAGGACACCAAATGCAGAGTTAAGCCGCGAAAACAAACAATTAAGCTTGTTATTGATCCAAATTAACTTCAAACAGAACACTTTGCTCTTTTGATGGTTTTGCCTTGTGATGTTGAACCATTTAATTAATCCGACAACGTTTAAATTCTCTGCCACTTACCTGATCGTTGGTGCGCTAGTACTCTCTGAATGACCCCAAACTTCGTAGCGGTGCGTTATTCAAGCTATTGTAAAAACAGTTCAGTGTAGACGAAGTACAACTCTGAGTTTTGTAGGTTCTTTATGGTTCGTGACTACAAAACATTAATAGCCACATCCATACTTCAGTATACCTAATGAAAATGAGAATTAATCCCGTTGACTATATGTACTGGTATGTATGTATGTATGTATGTATGTATGTATGTATGTATGTATGTATGTATGTATGTATGTATGTATGTATGTATGTATGTATGTATGTATGTATGTATGTATGTAAATTTATTAGTCATCATAATAGCAATGAATCGATAATGAGTACATGCGACACAATGATGAAACTAAATTGAGGTTGATTATGTAAGCAACTTGTCAAGTTTGTTTTTAAGGAGGTATGCGGTAGTCTTCATAGAAGTTACGCAAGCATTTCTGCTGACATGAAAATATTGCAAGAAAGAAAGATTAACCTACATATGGAATGTACTGATTCAGCTATTTCAGATTCATGACTTACAGTATGTCGACATCTGATCACCTAATTGGAATAATAAATTATTATGTAAAATAAGACCTAAATTTTACAATTAAATTTTGAAAAGTAGCAAATAAATAAGGTTTAAAGTCTTAAGGGTTATCACGATTGGTTTAAACATGCACTTAAAACAAGACGTAAGTGCAAGTTTGAACCAATAAATTATTGAGATTTGCGATAGATTAATGAGTTTAGGAAATTGTATATTTATTTTGTAGAACTACATTTGTATATAGATCTTTTGTTAAATTATTATGTTTTGTACTTTTGTGAACTATATCAATAAATCTATCAATCTATGTATGTATGTATGTATGTATGTATGAATGTATGTATGTATGTATGTATGTACGTATTTTTTATGTATTTATTAAAAACGGCATTATCCATTACACTGAGTAATACTACATGCACTGAGCTCTCTTATAATATTACAATTATTTACAATCATCTATAATAATTCAAAGTTTACAATCTAATTTGAAGATTAGGTGATTTTGTTTTTACCATTCACTTATTTCTCTCAAAATATATGCTGCATTGATATTGATTTTCTGCAATTTGAAATTTACAATCTGATTTGGTTATTTTCTTTTCCACAATTTGCCCTTTTTTTCTCTATAAAAATGTTCTAAGGTCACAATTAATTATAGCTATCTACCGTTTATAGTTTACAATCTACTGTTAGACAGTGATGTTGCTGCAGATTCTAAAGTTATTGTTTTTTATGATACTCTAGTTTTAAACTTATTTACAATTACTACCACTTACATTTAACATTCTTATTTACAATTCTATTTTGTTTTGTTTTTTTCTACAACTGGCTAATTTTCTCAAAAGGTATATTATATACAAATTGTATAAGTTTGCTAGTATATTTTTTTTATGAGGTCGTCTTTGTTAGGTGGCCACTTTTCAGTTCTTATTACAGCCGCGATTAAAGCATCTCTTTCCTGATCTCATAGTTTGCAATCGAACAATAAGTGGTCTACCGTTTGGTGGCTAATTTGACATGGGCATGTTGGATAGTTTATAATTTTAAATCTATGTAGGTACGCTCTGGTTTTGCTGTGTCCTGTTAACATTGCTGTTAGATTAGGGGTTACACTGAATTTCAGTTTGAGTCTGTCTGCAATATTTGGGAAGAATGAATTTGTGACTGCACCTTTCTCAGTTACATTCCAATCACTTTGCCATTTGGTTTCACTTAGTTCACTGAGTTCACTTAGTACAGCACTTCTGAGTATCCTCTTGTAGCACTGGTGGAGATCCTTGTTGTTGGACAATAGCTTCATTTAGGTCAAAATTACATAAATTCTTACTTAACAGATGAATTGCTGATTAATATTTGTTACTTATAATGAAACTAACATCTGTCCATTCTTATTATTATTATCTTTAATTTCTCTAAATAGATTTACAAAACCTCTAATGGCAATTACATTAATATTCTCATTATAGAAATAGAAATATATATATATATATATATATATATATATATATATATATATATATATATATTCTCCCTGTAACATAGTCCTAGTAAGCTTATATTAAATTAATTTTCATTATTTTACTAGCTATCTCAAATATTAAATTAATTATAATTCATTGAATTAAATTAGCTCATAAATTAAGTTACTACTTTACCTTATATATTTATCTAAATTTAAATAAATGTGTAGTGAAGATTATTGCTGGAGAACCTTTTAAGTGTAGTGAAAATATTTGTAATTTAAATTTATGTATTGTATTGATTAAGGCTGGTTGAGTGGAAGAGAAGGCCTTATGGCCTTAACTCTGCCAGCGAAAATAAAACATTATTACTATTATTATTATTATTATTATTATTATTATTATTATTATCCTTACTTGTCGCCGCCTCCTTTGCAAGTTGGTCTGCCAGCTCGTTACCCTGGTTCCCTACGTGTGCATGTATGTATGTATGTATGTATGTATGTATGTATGTATGTATGTATGTATGTAGGTATGTATGTATGTATGTATGTATGTATGTATGTATGTATGTATGTATGTATGTATGTATGTATGTATGTATGTATGTATGTATGTATGTATGTATGTACATTACCCCATCCTTCCAAGCTCTAAACTGGCTACGGCTTAACGAAATTAGAAATTTTCATTCCCTAGTTCTCCTTTTCTAAGTCCTTCACACATCTACACCTACCTACCTTGCCTCTCGCTTCAGTTACCTATCATCGTATAACAATCTCTTCACACTCACGCAAAATAGCCGCATGCAGTACTAGCCATATCAATATTTGGAAGACATCATCGTATTCATCATCATACACAATCTCGCTATCGCGCTTGTAGAATACCCTACCCAGTGACATCAGAGACTGTCGGAATTTAACAGTGTTCAAAAATAAACTCATTAAGTATTTTCTTACTGCGTAGAGTGCAATGCAGTAAACTGGGTATTCTAACTTATTGCAAACGTTTCGAAATTGTTACTGTTTCGTTCCGTTTTATATTTACACAGCCAGCTACTTACTTCTAGATATTTAATCATTTTCCTTAATCACTGATATATTAGGTGGGTGGATGGGTGAATGGATGGATGCATGGATAGATAAATAGATAAATAAATAGATGAATAGATAAATAAATAAATAAATAGATAATTAAAAAATAGGTAAATAGATAAATATATAAATAGATATAAAATATCTAAATAGATAAAGAAATAAATAGATAAATAAATAAATAAATAGGCAGATAAATAGATATATAAATAAATAAATAGTTAAATGGATGAGTGCATAGGTAAATAAATAAATAGGTAAATAATTAATTAGGTAAATAGATAAATACATAAATAGATAAATAAATAAATAAATAGATAAATAAATACATAAATAAAATAAATCCTTCTAGAATTACTTGTCATCGAAGCAGTCTGCGACATTAAAAATTACAAAAAGAAGAACAAGGATCGAACCCTCACAGGCGGTCAAAATATTAATTGAATAGTCGTATATTTCTTCATATGTTTGAAAATCTGTAAATCTTGAGGATTGTTACCATTGTTATTCTTATTTTTATTTCGTTTGTCATTTTTCCCTACTGAATGTTATTTTTTCGCGGATATTATTTTGACTCGTAGAGTGATGTAACATTTCATAATATTGTGTACACAGGTTTCAAACTGTACACGCAGCCTAATTTGCCTCGTAATTTGAGATATGTCTACGACACTTTTTGAACTTAATCTCCTTAGTACGAGAAGCCGCAAAGTACGAACAACTTCACCGCGAATAAAGTTCAGTAAAACGTGCTGAAACTTTCCAAATCCCCACTCGTATGCTTTTGCACTTAGAAATGCTCTGGGCTATTTCACATTTAACCTCGTCATATCCCATGACTATCTCATACCTCTTTGACTCATCACGCTGCCCAAACTTCCTCTCCGAAAGAGAGAGGGAGAGAGAGAGAGGAGAAGAGGAGAGATATTAGGAATTCGCGGAATTTCAAATGTCATGGTAATAGCAGCTTTCAACACAGGAGCGGCATATGTCACCTCATAAATATTTACAGGAAGCTTGCTCAAAATAAATTGAATAGAAAATACCTGTCGTCCAATACCAATATGATAACGGTCTGCTCTATGAAGACCTAGTGTGAGTACGGTGAAGGGAGTATGAAAGAGTCTTTGGCATTCAGAGTATAGTTGATTTATTATGCGTAAAATCCTAAGAGAGAGGGATGGGATGAAATTCTACTAGGGATGAATTTTGAGCCAAAAGAAATCACATATATGGCTAAGACAATTCCAGAATGGTCACCAAATATAATACATGTCCCATTTTGTCAATGGATCTTGCCAAAAACCTGTTTTGGATTGGCACTTTACATTCGGTCGTCTGCTGAAAGTTCTCGATATTTTGGACTATGGAATGGAATGGAATTTAATTGAGGGGGGCACGGATGGCCCAGCACTGCGATCTGTTGAGATCTATTGCGCTGTCCCTCGATATGGAATGAGTTGCGTGCCATAGATCCCCTACGCGCATCAACCCAACCACATGACTCCCTAACGACCGGGTCCTACAGCCAACAGAAATCCATATACCATTCCTGCTTCGGCATCTTCCCCCAAGGCCCCCCTGTCGGTCCGAGGCGAAACTCCTTCCCGAGTAGGTCCGCCTCGGGTGCTCGTTGCAGAAGCCATCCAACGTCATTTAGCTACATTCCAAGGAGGCCGGTCGAGATAGCCAGTAGTTCCGGGAGGCCGCCTGTAGAGTGATCTGAAAAACCAGAAACGGGATGATGAGGAAAGGATGATGGGTAGGGAAGGGAGTGGCGAAAATGTGTGGGCTTCCAGTCGCCTGATAAAGTTACCTAGGACTGAGGGAAAAACCCCGAAAAAGCCTCACCCAGGCAACTCGTCCTGACCGGGAATCGAACCCAGAACCGCTGAGTTTGGAGTTAGACTCGCTAACCCCTCTATTTGAGAATAAGTATAATTATAATTATCATCATAGACTTCATGGTTTAGTCTACTAGCCTGTTTCGACTTCACAAAGTACACAATGTTCAGAAATTAAGTATCGATTTTGTAGAAATCACGGATGTTACATTTTTACTATTTTCAAACTCTATGTATATATTGAAATTACTTTCGTCAACTTTAATTATTAGAATCAATTTAGAAGATCAGTATCATTTTACAGAAAAAATTTTTTTGAATAAAATATATTATTATTGCATAAAATAAAGTGGCAGACTCATTTTACACCTTCTTAACAAAGAGTGAAAAAAACAGTTGTCTGCCTCAATAAAAAAAACAGTTTCATTCTCATAGTGTCCATGTGAGAGCTATGCAAATCTCATGGGATCCAATTAGTGCACAAAAACATAATCAGTAAATATTTTATAGCTGTTTCTTCCTTGTCACGGATGTTACACTCATTTTGTCAAGGATGTTACAGATAAGTTAACATCCTTCATTTTTCTAGTTAGCCACCGGTGTGGCTCAGTCGGTTAAGGCGCTTGCCTGCCGGTCTTAAGTTGCGTTCGTGCGCGGATTCGATCTCTGCTTGAGCTGATTACCTGTTTTTTCCGAGGTTTTCCCCAACCATAATGTGAATACAAGGTAATCTATGGCGAATCCTCGACCTCATCTCGCCAAATATCATCTCGCTATCACCAATCTCATCGACGCTAGTAGATTATACAGCGTCGTTAAATAACCAACTAAAATAAAAAAAATTGTTCCAGTTTCAGTTCAACTGTGACATTTCTAAGTCAAAATATTCACTTGAACTGTAGGATTGGTAATTGTTGTTAACACAATCTTCTTAAAATAAATCGCAGAAAGAATACAGTACAGAGTAAAATGTTCCTTGATCTGGAATTAACAGTGTAAGGTATTGTGACTCCCACGTGAGATTCGATCTCACGACTGACGGAGGAGAGGCTAAGTCGGCCGTGTTTTGGGCGGGTTGCGCGCGCATCTGGTACTGGCAGAGAGGAGAGGGATCTGGATTGTTCGAGAGTGCTATTTCTGGAGTGCTATCTCTGGACACGCGTCGAACTTTCCAGGCTACGTCGCTGTGGTTATAAAAGAAGAAACGCGAGTGAACTCGGACAGTGTGATTCATGATTAGTCCGTCAGTAAGCCAGTGTTGTTACAGGCAGTTTTGGACAGTAAAGCCAGCTTCGAGACCAGAGCGCGACTTGAGTTGTGTCCGTAACTGTGGAGCCTGAAGCCCGGAGTTCGGGTGCAGTGGACCGCAGTTGGAGGGACCTGAGTTCGAGTACAGCGAATCGTCTCTGAAGGTCTGTGGTTCGAGATACCGTGAACTTGAGTGACTGAGCTAGAAGAACTGTGAACGGAGAACTGACAGTTCTGATTTGTAAATAGTGCTTTGTGAACATTAGTTAAAATTCAGTTCATTGTTGTTCTCAATATTCCAAGTAAATTGTCATTGTCGTCTGTGGAGTGCAATAACGAAGACTGTGTTACTGTGTGGAGAGCAAATCCTATTGTTGAGATAATAAAGTTACATTGTTGTTTAGTTAAAAAAAGTTACAGTATCAAAAAATTTCTTAAACAATAGCTTTTAGAAAAACATACATTAATAGCTGATCTCTCTATCAGTAAGTGCTGCAAACGTTAGGGAAACAAAACGTACCCTTTTACCTAGCCAATATCACTTAGATTCAATGCACAAGAAACTTGTAAAATATTTTCCTTTTGAAAATAAAAACATTAGAGAATTTAAATCTAGAGTCTTAGGGTACGAACACGTTGGCGCCTAGCTTTAAAGCTAGCAGACTCCGCTAGCAGTGTTTATGAAAGACAAGGAAGCTTGGTGTGCACAAATTGGAGCTTGTTTGTAGGTCGCTTTAATCTCTCAGCTGACTCACAGCTGATTAGGTCATCTCCTTGGAATCTCTGTGTAGACTTGATATCGCAAGTGATTCAAGTAGTGAGGACGAATTAGACAGTGCAGAATCAAAGTGATTATTATTACAAGAATTCTTTTCTCTCGAGTGTTCCCTTCATCCTATAAATAATAAAGGGTTGCGTTTGGTGAATATTATCTTTTTAAATATCTGCGGAACTTTCCAGAAAAATGCATTAGCTACCCGAGAGTGGAAATCGAAACTTTCGATTATCTTCTCTATTTAACCAAAGATTTCATACAGAAGGCTTGGAAAAATTGCCAGGGAATCCTATTTTGCAGGAAGAATGGCTTATACTCACACTGAGGTAAACTGTACAATTCTTACAAAATAGTGCCTAGTGAACATTCTCAATAATTTGATTGATATTAGTTATTATTTATTTGTTTATTTTTTTATTTTTCGTGGTATTAAGGCACATACAGAAGAAAGCGATTAAACTCTTGAAATGAGGTCGAAGACTGCAAATCAGGCCTACTGGTGAACGACGATGTCCATTCATCCGAATTCATTAGTAGTTTGTAATTAAAAAATTAATTAAATTCTACCTCCAGTTTTGAATCTATACGAAAAGTTAATGTCGTGGCAGGTCTTTCGAACACACGAGCAATACGTTTTTCTACATCCAATGTGTGCAGTGTTTTAAAACTTTACAACCACTGACACAGGATTCCCGCCACGAGTGAAGCAAGCGGTATGCTCAAGGCGGAGCTTGACAGGCCGCTGGCTGATAGTCGGAGTAACCAAGAATGATATTTCCCGCTCCGTTTAACTTATCACGTCGTAGCATCTATGATATTCAAACAATCGCGCTGCAATTTTTTGTATTGATAGGTCAATGTCCAAGGGAAGCATAGAAAACAATTCGAAGTCAAAATATTGTTTTTAAAAGTGAGAAAAAAAATATTACCTTTGAAGTGATCTGCTCACAGAAAAAAATTTGCGGTAAGCGGTTACCTTTTTATTGTTTTTCACGTTAGATGGGGGGTCAAAGCGAGAAAAATGTTGAGTAAGAATGGAAATTCGTTTTAAAAGTTACCGTTCCTCAAAATCTTTACCGGTTACCGAGTTACGGCCAATTAACGTCAAAAGTAAATCACACGCGCGTAGTTTAAAATAGAATACAAATTTGTGTAAATTAAAAAGCACGAATTACACAAATAATTGATAAAAGTCATCTCTACTAATTACACAAGTCATCATTGACACCTGGTCCACAGATCCCCTCTCCAAAGCCTCTCTGCTCCACGCCGAGACTTGCGCTGCAAGCTTGAAATAATGACTGAAACCATTCTTGGAGCTTACAGCGTGCTGGAAAGCTAGCAGTAAAGCGACCATCCATGAGTCAACGTGTGCGGTGTCATATGATTCTAGCGATTCATTTCCCCCACTACCGCTACCAGCTACTCTACCAGCTAGTCTACCATCGTCAACGTGTTCGTACCCTTAGCTATGTCTTAAATTGATAATAACCAAATATTGTTGAAAAAGACATTTTAATTCCAACCAGAAAAACTACTCCAGTTGTTTATGCCCGATCAGTAGAACCAAACATTCGCAGAAAGCTTGAGCACATTCCTGAAGAAGACGTACGGTACACGACTGTATTGCTGTATGAGAAAAAAAATTAAGAAACTATGTTGTCGCCTCGTTTGTAAACGCTTCTGAGAAGTCTTCACACACCAGCGATTAGCGTTTTTTTTAATAACGTTCTTCAGCAATTGGACCAAAGTTAGTCTGTGATTTTTAATATGAATCAATGGAATTCAGTGTGCTTACGTACCAGTATCGATGAACGATTGAAGTTAATTTTGAAAGCGACGTAATTTCTAACGTTCTATTCATATTTTACGACCTGAAGAGGTGTACAGTAGTGGCAAAAAAAACAGAGCGACCCTTGTAGCTGATTTCAGAGCCTTGTTCACTCCAGAGCACGATACACTGGTACCGTAAGACTTTCGTGGTTCGAATCCTGCCTGGGAAGGAAACTTTTTTTTTGTTCCTTATTCAAATTTATTCCCAATATTTTTCGATTGCTGGTAAATTTCATGTTCTGGGAATAATAAATTAATTAAGTAGTAAAATATCGCTGCAATCGAAAAGAATTGGGAATAAATTTGAATAAGGAACAAAAAAAGTTTCCTTTCCAGGCAGGATTCGAATCACGAAAGTCTTGTATGACTTGAGGCTTTCCCGGCGTTTGATGTAGAATAACTCTTCTCGGGTTCTCAGCCAGGTGAGTTGGAGATTAGCTTCCAAGCTTTCGACGGCTAGATCTGCCATCTTCTTCAGGGACGACCACCTGGCTGAGAACCCGAGAAGAGTTATTCTACACGAAAGTCTTAGTTACCAATCTATCGTGCTCTGGAGTGAACAGGGCTCTGAAATCAGCTACAAGGGTCGGTCCGGTTTTTTCTTTGCCACTACTGTACAAGGGCATGAATTTTGATGATAAGACTATGTCTTTAACATATCTCTTTAGTATGAACATGTATTCCAGCAGCAATAAATGATTCAATGCGACCGATAATAGTTTATTTCAATTTTCCGAAAAACTAATTCTAATAATTGAACCTTGTTGGATTTGTACATATTCGTAGTATGAGCACGCAGTGCAGGCGCTCTGACATCTCTATTTTATTTTTATTTTATTGGGTTATTTTACGACGCTGTATCAACATCTGGGTTATTTAGCGTGTGAATGATATGAAGGTGATAATGCCGGTGAAATGAGTTCGGGATCCAACACCGAAAGTTACCCAGCATTTGCTCGTATTGGGTTGAGGGAAAACCCCGGAAAAAACCTCAACCAGATAACTTGCCCCGACCGGGATTCGAACCCGAGCCACCTGGTTTAGCGGCCAGACGCGCTGACTGTTACTCCACAGGTGTGGACGACATCTCTATTGTAGGACATTTCAGACATCTGTAAATTATTTGTAATATAATTACCTACTGCTGTCACAACAAAATAGTATCGCATGTCTAACTCTCAACTTGGAGACAATTTTTTAAAATTTCATTTGAGACTGTACAGGCCTCGGACATATGATATATGACTCGGAATCTGGACTCACAAACAGCCGGCGTTTTCCCTCTGTCTCTCTTACACATCGATGCTTGCTTCTCTTCTTCCGAAACTAACGTAGCAAGGAAAGAATCCAATCTAACTTGCAGGACCCATACAATTTATCATCAGGCATTTTTTCGTCTTTCTTTTCATATGAAAATTGGAGGTCAGCCGAAATAAGGAAGCTCTGTTCATTTTCCCTCTTCGTTACAGTCAAATTGAGCTTCATTTCTACGTTACTCAACAAACTGTAACCAAATAGGCTATTGCCCTTTTTATTAGCTTGAGAGACTGCTTACATACATGTATTCTAGCAACTTTGAATAAAGCTTAACTCATTACCATCAGGTAAGATAATTATTAGCAGACTGCGGTCCTGGGTATCGAAACGCATGAAGTTAAGAACACACGGACGACTGTGTTATGTGGATAAGGGGAATGGGATATGGAGCGTGCAGTTACCCGTTGCCTTAACATATAAACATTCTATCACAATATGGCACAAAATAAATGTTCACGTTTGGAGATATAATATATGTAGTGCATTTCTAGTACAGAAAATAATAATTGCTTTACATTACACGTTGCAACTGAGGCGGTCAGAATCAAAGGAGTGTAAATGCACTTACGTTATTTTCACTAAAATCTTATTAAAAATTACTAAGCATTCGTAAATTCCGTAGTTTTAATTTTAAATGTTAATATCCAATGTGGTTAAAATATATATCCCTTGAGCATAGGGCATTTCCTAACCGGAAATTTCGTCACCGTTAAAGTATGTCACCTATTTTTCGTCATTAGTTTCTTAGTCATAAAATACATTTTGTCGTCATGTTTTTTGTCACTGAGGAGATTTTGTCACCGAAGATATTTCGCCATCATATACATTTTGTAATTTTTTTATACTGAGGGGATTTCGTCACCAAAATAATGAAGAATATTACATTTAGGCTGTTTTCATTGAGTCCAAAACCATCACTGTATAATTATTTTAATGTTCTGTATTAACACGGAGTTTGAAGTTGCATACATTCATCCTGTTCTATGGAGATTCAACGAAAATTTCCACTGAAGTTGTTATCTACGGCACGTAGGTAAGGATGTTATCTTCTGTTCTATAAGTTTCATACCTATCGACAGTTTGTGCAATTCTGTTATCTAAGAATGTGTATTACTTCTTTTTTCTGGGTGAAGACTGACCTGCTTCTAATTTCTCAATGTCCTGATGTATCCTTGCTGTCTCCTCCTGTAGCAACTGAAGGACATGGTAAAAGGAGGGATGTGCTTTGCTCATTAAAGTATATAGACGTCTATGCCACTCTTTACAAATATTTATTGTTCTGGGTAGGTTTTCCCTGGTACGAATGTAACAATTCAATGGGCTGCTGCCTACCTCTGCTACATCTGCGATACATGACATAATTGTCCTCAAAGTAATCGAAGATTAGAGTTAGCTCATCCATAACATTTTATATAAGTATCAGCAAGGAAAGCACAAGGAAGGGAGGAAAAATTGTGGTGGCGAATAGTGATGAGGAAATTAAATTGGTGACAAAAGATGGTGGTGATAAAAGTGATATGGTGATAAAATATGGTAGTGACAAAAGTGAATCGGTGGCAAAATATTTCAATGGAAAAATGTAATATGTGACGAAATCACCGGGTGACGAAAAATCTGTGACGAAAATTCCGCTTTCCACATCTCTTTACCACTGAAATTGTAATTGTTTAGTTTATCCTGGATGCACTTAAATCATTTTTTTAGAAATGTCACTTACACTCCTTTGCTTCTACATACATTATATTATACATGCTTATTAATCTAAAATAATAATTTTCCGCGTGTGAGAAGGAAAGGGAAAATATAAGTTCTGTAGGTTCTACATAAAATACATTTCTTAGTAATTCATTGGCCCGAATTATAAGACACATTCGCAGTGTACCAAAAGAAAAACAACATACCTATTCGAGATCCTGTGGGTAAACAAATAGGGGTCTATATAATTAGCATTTCATTTATATATTCAATTATTTATGTATCCATATTTGTGTTAGTGTTAATAGGCCTATTTCACTGTTTTGTAATACACAATACTGAGGAATAATATGCCGAAAATAAAGAGCAAGCAACAATAAGAGAAACGGTAATGCACTTTATTATGAAACCAACTATACTCTCGCACGGGTCATGATGTCATTTATACTCCGTGCGTTCCAAACTTCAGTCTGGTGAATAGGTAACCCTAGGCCGCAATTTGATTATTAGTTTCCAGAAGCGAATTTTAATCCTCAAACTATCGAATTTGTAAATAATTTCATATGAATCTTGAGACAGTAGAACGTCGATTATCCAAAGTAATTGGGACCAGATATAGTTCGGATATTAGATTGTTCGGATAACCGAACCTTGAACCTAAAAACCTACATTTTTAAGAAAATGTTACCATTAAAATACATATAATGTACAGCACTTAAAATAGAGGACACAGTAGGCCTACGTTTTTTTTTTGTTATATAACGACGCTGTATCAATTACGAGGTTATTTAGTGTCGATGAGATTGATGAGAGCGAGATGGTATTTGGCGAGATGAGGCCGAGGAATCGCCATAGGAATCGCCACCTTACGGTTGGGCAAAAGCTCAGAAAAAATCCAACCAGGTAATCAGCCCAAGCGGGAATCGAACCCGCTCTCGAGCGCAACTTGAGACCGGTAGGCATATGCCTTAACCGACTGAGCCATGCCGGTGGCTAATTGTAAACTTGTATGGAGAATGAACAAGAAGAGAATTCCACAATTAATTCTCAAATACATATCACAGGGGAGAAGAAAGCAAGGGGGTCCTCTGAAGATACTTCTGGATGGCTGAAGCCGGAACGTGACATAAGACCAATTGCATTATACAGGTTTCGGCAGGAAGTACTGACACATTTTAAATCTTAATAAAGTATTAGCACAACAATACACAAAGAAACATAAATGACCACAAAATCTGGGAGAAATGTATAGAAACAATTAAGTAATATTTTGAAAGCAACATACTTCAAGTGGCCTCCAATACAATTGAGACATTCTCGTACCCTGGAAAGCATACAATTAATGGAATTCCGCTTATTATTCCTAGGACATAGCGGCGATCTCTTCTCGAATTCTTCTCTTTAGAATTTCTGTCGTAGTTTGTGTGGTGTAACATATTCTGCATTATAGGACCTTTCTTTTTTTTTTAGGATTAACGTTGCGAAGCAGTAACTGTGAACACCGAACGTTATCGGGATGTGCTCACCAATTTTGTAGTTCCTGAAATGCGCCGTTTAGGAATAGAATTCGGAATATGTGGTTCCAACAAGACGGAGCAGCGTCCCAAACTTCACGGATTTCTAATAATGTTCTAAGCGATATGCTTCAAGGACGAAATATCTCTAGATTTTGAGACTTTTCATGGCCTCCAAGGTCTCCTGACCTTACTGTTCCTGATTTTTATCTATCGGGGGGACTGTTATGAACCGAGTGTATTTGATTGGACCAGCTACAACAGAAATTCTAAAGAGAAGAATTCGAGAAGAGATCGCCGTTCTGTTCCAGGAAGAAGTACGGAATTCCATGAATTATGTGCTTCCTAGAGTAAGAAAATGTCTCAATTGTCATAGAGGTCATTTCAAGGATGTTGTTTAAAAAAAAAAGTTAATCTGTTTTATACAATTCTCCCAGACTTCGTGGTGATTTATATGTTTCTTTGTGTAAAGTTGTGCTAATATCAGTGTTTGTATTTTTTCTATTTATGTGTGCTATCTTGTACGATGGAAGAGAAGGCCTTATGGTCTTAATCCTGTCAGAGTAAATAAATAATATTTTATTATTTATTAAGACTTAAAATATGTCAGTACTTTCTGATAATAAGAATGAATGAATGAATGAATTAATTAATTAATTAATTAATTAATCAATTAATTAATTAATTAACCTTTTAATCGGAAAATAAGAATGAAACATATTATTTTATTAAAATATAATCATGATCTTAGAATGTTTTGGGTAGAAAATTCTTTATTATTGCTGAGATCTGTGAAATGTACTCAAATGAGGATGTTATATTTACAACTGGGTCTAGGAATTTTCGTCACCGGAGATGTCGTCATTATACCTTCTTGTCACCGATTACATTTTAATCACCGGCGTTCTGGCTACTGATTACATTTTAGTCATTGGCGTTCTTGTCACCGATTACATTTAATAATTTATTAATTTTTATTTGAAAAATTTAGGATTTAGATAGAAGGATTAATAGCATCACAGAACGATATCATGATTATAAAGAAGATGGTGATATTCTTACGTACCATATAGCCATCGGACACAATTTGGGTGGCAATTTTGAAATATTAAATCATGTAACATTTTATGCAGTGTGGCAATTTTGAAACATTAATCACATAACATTTTATACAGTGTACCTATGGATATTTTACTTGTTAAAATAAATTATTATTTTTAAGAAATGTTTACTGGTGACCAAAAAGTCGAAGTGACCAAAACACCGGGTGACAAAATTGCAGTGACTAGGTGGTACAATGACGAGAGTTCCGGTGACGAGAATTCCACTTTCCTTACACCTTGGTAGTCAAAATTAATTGTTTTAAACGCTTCTAAAATACATATGTTTTAATCTTCTTCATTTGTATGGCTATTGTAACAATATTTTGCGCCTAGTCGTGCAATATAGATTTCGTGGCGTGTCTTTAGATGTTGAAAGAAATTCGTATGAATAACCATGATAATTATATATAAAATGTACGACTGGCTGTATTTATATTAGCAAAGAATTGTGAGAATGGACTCTTGCCAAAAGGGTTGGGTCGCTTCTTCTTTTTCTCTTCAAAAAGGGTCAAGCGTAAGTCCCTCGAAATAAAGCTGTCAAGGAGGTCATTGGTATGGGTTCCTGCAGAAAAGAGAACAGAAGAATTGTGCCACCCTTCATACTCTAATGGCAGACCACACTACTCATAAAAAATTCCCTCTGGTGAAATAATATTCTGCTTTCAGAATATATAAAAAAGTTAGATCTGCAAGAGGAAATTAGAATTCTTTTACCCTCGATTGAGGAAACAAGTTTATAAAGAACTACTGAGACTATGAAGGGAAATTTGAAAATGCAAAGTAAAAGAGACGAAAGTCGACGTTGAATTGAAGTAAACTTTTAAAACACACAAACTTGAAACTTAATTAAAGCTTTTTAGTTGTCTTTCTTTACCAATACCATGTTGATTCTTTTTTTTTTTAATCAGGTTTATGTATGAATACACGTTCTCTTTTTATAAAGGTCAAAGGTTTTCGAGTCGAGACATTACACCCGCAAAATTGGAAGCCTTACCCTTCTCCAGAATAACGAATGTAAATTACATTTCAATGAACCGGATGTGTTTATTAAAACACGGAATGGAAGACAATTATTTCTAAATCAAATTTTTTTACATTGTAAGAAAAATGTTTTCGAACGAAAGTGAAGAATGTTATGAAGTTAGTCCTCACAAAAAGAGAGAAAGCATTATTTAAGATTCACATATTTTAGAGTAAACTGACATTACGAAAACAATTTCCAGAATAGGCAGGAAACCGGTGAGAAAAGTTTCAACTTTATTACATAGGTATTTATTAGGAGTATAACTGTTCCTTTTATATTTTACCTAATGTAATTAATATTTTTTAATGCTAATAAAAGTCGGTAATATTTTTCTTCTTCTTTATATCATTTAGCGTTCAGTTTCATATATGAAATTATTTAAATAATTCTGTGTTGTTTGTGTAAAGTGATATAAGTCATAAAAATGACTCTTGAGATAAACGAAAATTAAAATTTGGACACTTATTGTAAATACACACATCAAATGCAACTATTCTTTTGACTTTTGCACACTCACTTGTATAATTTAACTTTTGTGTTTATCTGGGGAACAAAATTCCTCCCACACAATTCCCTTTACCCGAACACCACAGAATTAAACCCAGGCATATGAGGTAAATTTTGTTTATAATATGTATAGCTTTCTTACCTTATATCAAAGATTAGGTCAATGCCTGTGCTGGTGCCATCATATCTTTCCACAATGTTCAGGAATAAATTTTCAATCTATATTTCAAAATAGTACTTCATAGTGCATTATTTGCCATACGATTTAGATGAAGTATGCGTTTCTCTATTCTTTGTCACTCTCTGCAACATTGATACTACTCCTTACTCACTTCGGATGTCTTCTTTCCTCACATCTCCTTCTCTGGTACATGTGGAATCATTCTTAGTAATCGCAATACTACAGCTCGTATTTCCACCTATTAGTATCATTAAACTAAGCGAATACGTTAAGGATATATTAGGAAAGTCCAATAACAAAAAAAAACATCTAGTGAATTGTATCTTACATTTCCTGCTCCTATTTTGTACCTTCCCTTATCCCTTGGCCTTTACTGGCATTCTAATTTTTGCTACCTCACAATATGTACCTGTGTCCATTACCTCTGCATCCTTCCCTATTCACCTCCGTTCCTCATTTTCTTTCCTCATCTTCCTACAGCCCCTGCTGCCTTCTCTCCCAGCTTTTTTCCCACCCTTTTCCACTTCTCTTTATTTCCTTCCCTACCCGTTTACTTCTTTCCCAGTTTCCTATTCTCCACGTTTCCACCGTTACCTGCTTACTCTCTCTGCTTCCTTCTCTTACAGTATCCACTTCATACTTCGCACTCATCCTCCTCTCCCTGCTTATTCCTCTCTCTATTTCCTCCTCTTCCAGTCTTCTCTATCCCTACATTCCTCTACTCCCCTGTTTCCGCATCGCCCTTCTTCACCCTCTTTCTGCTGCCATCCCTCCCAGCTTCCACCTTCACCTGCTTCCTCTTCTCCATGCTTCTTTCTGTCCCTGCTTCCTTCACTTTCTCCTTCCTCCAATTCCTGCTTTCTTTTCTCTCGACTTCCTTCCCTTTCAGGTTCGTTGTCGCCTTGTTTCAATCTTTCCCTGCTTCCTTCTCCCCAAACTAACATCTTTCCCTGCTTCCTTCTCCCCATACTACCTTTTTTCCCTGCTTATTTCTACTCATGCTATTTTCATTCCCTGCTTCCTTCTCCCAATACTATTTTCATTCCCTGCTTCCTTCTCCCAATACTATATTCATTCCCTACTTCCTTCTCGCCATACTACATTTTTTCCCTGCTTCCTTCTCCCCATACTATATTCATTCCCTGCTTCCTTCTCCCCATACTACATTTTCCCTGCTTCCTTCTCCCCTTACTATATTCATTCCCTGCTTTCTTCTCCCCATACTACATTTATTCCCTGCTTCCTTCTCCCCATACTACATTCTTTCCCTGCTTCCTTCTCCCCATACTACATTATTTTCCTGCTTCCTTCTCCCCATACTACATTCATTCCCTGCTTCCTTCTCCCCATACTGCATTTTTCCCTGCTTCCTTCTCCGCATACTACATTTATTCCCTGCTTTCTTCTCCCCATACTACATTCTTTCCCTGCTTCCTTCTCCCCATACTACATTCTTTCCCTGCTTCCTTCTCCCCATACTACATATTTTCCCTGCTTCCTTCTCCCCTTACTACATTCATTCCCTGCTTTCTTCTCCCCATACTACATTTTTTCCCTGCTTCCTTCTCCCCATACTACATTTTTCCCTGCTTCCTTCTCCCCATACTACATTTTTTCCCTGCTTCCTTCTCCCCATAATACATTCATTCCCTGCTTCCTTCTCCCTATACTACATTTTATCCCTGCTTCCTTCTCCCCATACTACATTCTTTCCCTGCTTCCTTCTCCCCATACTACATTCTTTCCCTACGCCCTTCTCCCCATAGTATATTCATTCCCTGCCTCCTTCTCCCCATACTACATTTTTTCACTGCTTCCTTCTCCCCTTACTACATTCATTCCCTGCTTTCTTCTCCCCATACTATATTTTTTCCCTGCTTCCTTCTCCCCATACTACACTCATTTCCTGCTTCCTTCTCCCCTTACTACATTCTTTCCCTGCTTCCTTCTCCCCTTACTACATTCATTCCCTGCTTCCTTCTCCCCATACTACATTCCTTCCCTGCTTCCTTCTCCCCATACTACAATCTTTCCCTGCTTCCTTCTCCTCATACTATCGTCTTTCCCTGCTTCCTTCTCCCCATACTACATTCATTCTCTGCTTCCTTCTCCCCATACTACATTTTTCCCTGCTTCCTTCTCCCCATATTACATTCATTCCCTGCTTCCTTCTCCCCATACTACATTTTTTTCCTGCTTCCTTCTCCCCTTACTACATTCATTCCCTTCTTCCTTCTCCCCATACTACATTATTTCCTTGCTTCCTTCTCCCCATACTACATTCATTCCCTGCTTCCTTCTCCCCATACTACATTTTTCCCTGGTTCCTTCTCCCCATACTACATTTATTCCCTGCTTCCTTCTCCCCATACTACATTCTTTCCCTGCTTCCTTCTCCCCATACTACATTATTTTCCTGCTTCCTTCTCCCCATACTACATTCATTCCCTGCTTCCTTCTCCCCATACTGCATTTTTTCCTGCTTCCTTCTCCCCTTACTACATTCATTCCCTTCTTCCTTCTCCCCATACTACATTATTTCCTTGCTTCCTTCTTCCCATTCTACATTCATTCCCTGCTTCCTTCTCCCCATACTACATTTTTCCCTGCTTCCTTCTCCCCATACTACATTTATTCCCTGCTTCCTTCTCCCCATACTACATTCTTTCCCTGCTTCCTTCTCCCCATACTACATTATTTTCCTTCTTCCTTCTCCCCATACTACATTCATTCCCTGCTTCCTTCTCCCCATACTGCATTTTTCCCTGCTTCCTTCTCCCCATACTACATTTCTTCCCTGCTTGCTTCTCCCCATACTACATTCTTTCCCTGCTTCCTTCTCCCCATACTACATTCTTTCCCTGCTTCCTTCTCCCCATACTACATATTTTCCCTGCTTCCTTCTCCCCATACTACATTATTTCCCTGCTTCCTTCTCCCCATACTACATTCTTTCCCTGCTTAATTCTCTCCATACTACATTCTTTCCCTGCTTCCTTCTCCCCATACTACATTCTTTCCCTGCTTCCTTCTCCCCATACTACATTCTTTCCCTGCTTCCTTCTCCCCATACTACATATTTTCCCTGCTTTCTTCTCCCCATAATACATTTTTTCCCTGCTTCCTTCTCCCCATACTACATTTTTCCATGCTTCCTTCTCCCCATACTACATTTTTTCCCTGCTTCCTTCTCCCCATAATACATTCATTCCCTGCTTCCTTCTCCCCATACTACATTTTATCCCTGCTTCCTTCTCCCCATACTACATTCTTTCCCTGCTTCCTTCTCCCCATACTACATTCTTTCCCTACGTCCTTCTCCCCATAGTATATTCATTCCCTGCCTCCTTCTCCCCATACTACATTTTTTCACTGCTTCCTTCTCCCCTTACTACATTCATTCCCTGCTTTCTTCTCCCCATACTATATTTTTTCCCTGCTTCCTTCTCCCCATACTACACTCATTTCCTGCTTCCTTCTCCCCTTACTACATTCATTCCCTGCTTCCTTCTCCCCTTACTACATTCATTCCCTGCTTCCTTCTCCCCATACTACATTCTTTCCCTGCTTCCTTCTCCCCATACTACATTATTTCCCTGCTTCCTTCTCCCCATACTACATTCTTTCCCTGCGTAATTCTCTCCATACTACATTCTTTCCCTGCTTCCTTCTCCCCATACTACATTCCTTCCCTGCTTCCTTCTCCCCATACTACAATCTTTCCCTGCTTCCTTCTCCTCATACTATCGTCTTTCCCTGCTTCCTCCTTATACCTTCTTTTTTCCTTGTTTCTTCCTCTTCCATTTTTTTTCTCTGCCTCTGCTTTCTTTTTTGTCTCAGTCTCCGCTTCATGCATCGTATTCTTTCTGCTTCCTCCTCTACTTGCTTCCTTTCCCTAAACCCTGCTTGCTTTTCTCTCCTCTTCCTTCCCACTCTGCTTCCTTCCTTCCCCTATCTTCTTTGGTACTTCTTTCCCTTCTTATTTTTCTCTCCAAGCTACCTTCTCCCATGTTTTCTATTTTTCATTCATCCTTTTTCTCTCTTTGCTTCCTTCTCTCATCTGTGTTTGCTTCACTGCCTCTATCTCTGTCTGCTCTCTTGTCATCCTGGTTCCTTTTTTCTGCGCTTCCTTCTCTTCCAGGTTCTTCTGTCACCTCTTCCTTCTTTCTCTTTTTTTTCACTTCGTTGCATTCTTTTTCTCTGCTTCATACCTCCCTGCTTGTTTCTGCTCTCTGCTCTGTATGTTTCCTTCTCGTTCTGATTACTTCTCTTAAAGTGTTTGATTACAACAAATCATATTTCATTAAACTCATATTTGAACCCTGGAAAATCGTTATAGGTACATACTATATAACAAACCACGTTCGTAGCTTGAAATATAGAATCTGAAACCAAATGTGGTACATAAAAATTGAAACTAAATATATTATTCATAAATGAATGAGTTTTGAATACCATACCATGAAACGCTTCTGGGATTAAAAAAAATTGATTCTCAGCGGGTGTAATGCGTGATGGGTTTTATTTTCTGCAAAGATTTACTTCTGATGAATAGTCCATGTAACAGTACAAATAACTTCAATGAATAGTGAACTATCGGAACTAGACTTTTGAAATATTGTACAAAAGATATAAAAAGTTGTAATATCAAAATTCAGTAAAAAGTTGTTACTCAATTATTGTTATCAAAATATATTATACACGAACTGATACAAAATCTCCGTATACGTGGGTAAATACTGTTTGGATTCAATATGATGTACGAGTGCGATCATAAAATGAAATAACCAGTGGATAAGTGAAGGAAAAAATGAAGCCATATTGCGGAACGAAAGGAGTATTTACCGTACTGAAATGCAGACATGGCAACCTGAACAAGAGAAAGGCGAAAGATAGAAAACTTGAGAAATACCGCAGGTTAAAAGGTAGTACGCATATAGGGAGAGAACGATGGATATCACATGAATAAATAAAAAAAATGTATTTGGCACAAGATGAAGCTTAATATTAGTAATCAAATACAGAATTACTTTAATTCATTTGGTATAAATTAAAAATTTTAAGGTCAGATCTTTTACTACAAACCTAGCATTCTGCAATCTATCCTATTTTCTGCTTTCCTCTCTGTCTCCTCAATGTAGTCTACCATCTAATATCTTCTTCTGCCCTGAACTCTTCTCCCGTTCACCATTCCTTCCAGTGCATCCTTCAGTAGACAATCCCTTCTCAACCAGTGGCCTACCGAATTCCTTCTCCTCTTTCTGATCAGTTTCAGCATCATTCTTTCTTCACCCACTCTTTCCAAAACAGCTTCTTTTCTTATTCTGTCTGTCCACTGCAAACGTTCCATTCTTCTCCATATCCACATTTCAAATGCTGCTATTCGCTTCATCGTAATGTTGATGTTTCTGACCCATACAATGCTACACTCCACACAAATCACTTCACAAGTCTCTTCCTTAGTTCATTCTCCAGAAATCCGCAAAAGATGCTCATTTTTTATTAAAAGCTTCCTTTGCCATTGCTATTCTTCTTTTGACTTCTTGGCAGCGGTTTGCTCTACTGCCTCACTTATAACTCGTAAGTTTATCTTCTGTACTTTTCTTCCTATGACTATGGTCTTCGTCTTGTTGACATTTATCTTCATTCCCTATTGCTCACAGCTGTCATTTAGCACCAGTAGCATATCCCTTAGTATCATCTCCTCTTCTGCTAACAACGCCATAATATCATCAGCAAATATTACACAATTTATTCTTCTTCCTGCTACTATCACTCCTCTCATGTTCTGAAAAAAGTTCCTCTGGTTGAATGAAATAGATGGTCTTACGTATTTAATTGTACTAGAATAAATACAGAATTATTATGATTATTATTATTAAATAATCATAATAATTATAATAATAACAATTAATGCCGTCGATTGATCAAAATATTTAATCGATTAACTATTTGAATTTAATCGATTAATCGATAGATTAATCGAGTTTTGATCGAGTTGAAAAAATATTTTAATATACTGTAATACAAAATTATTGTTAAATTTAACTTGTGTTCTGTGATAAGCATAAGTATTAAATGTTGTATATCTGTATAAATATTGTATCGTTATATTACAAAACAACTATTTTAATTACTTACTAACATATTTATTATGAGGCTTATAATTTATTGTGTCAATTTCTCCGGGAATTTTTGAGACAGACATAAATAACAAAAAGCATGAAGACTCACGTAGTTAGTACTGCTTCATCCATGATTTTGAACATGTGAGCACATTCACATGCTCCGAATTAAGTTTAATAACAATGTTTGCTGCATCACTAAACATGAAAAAACTTTTTTGTCAA
Source organism: Periplaneta americana (assembly GCF_040183065.1). NCBI lineage: Eukaryota > Metazoa > Arthropoda > Insecta > Blattodea > Blattidae > Periplaneta > Periplaneta americana. The sequence goes on from NC_091123.1 coordinate 49,390,122, forward strand.
GCACTTCTCCACGATCGTTCAATTTAAATCCAAACTTTTCATCGAGTTTACCTCTCAAATTCTCATATGACATAATGGAGTTTACACTGTTTACAGACCATAGAAAACTGATTTTTTTTCTTTATCAAACTAAGCACTCAACCGTCATATACAACTCAGTACAGAAACTGCAACTGCAAAAGTACAGCGGTCGAAACAGAAGACTGGCCCCTATTGTAATCCGAATTACCAGATTTTAGAAATAGAAGAAGGTAGTCACGCTCTCACTTGCACTCAGTGTAGGCATGGCTATTTTAAAAGGAATGAGGGGGACGAATCCCAGCAATGTATGTATTTCATATGCTAGGAAGATGAGTTGACAACAAGGTGGAAGTTTTCTTGGAAAACCATAAAACTTAATAAGGGTTTCGCATTGTGTTTCAGCTTTCAATAGAGATAGACTAGTCACTGTCCTCATATCTCCATCTCTTTGTGAAGTGTTTGTACAAAGATTTTTCCTACGATACCTGGTTTACAGTTAGAAAATAACAGTATTATTGTGCTTTTAAGTAAGCAATTTCCGAGAGAGAAATATTGTCTGAATTTTCATTATGAGTTTGTATTAACAAAATAATAATTAATATAAGGTGCAACCTATTAATTTTAATCGACTCGATTATTTGATCAAATATTTTTGACCGATTAATCTTACAACATAAATCGATTAATCATTAAATCCCACAACACTAATAATAATAATAATAATAATAATAATAATAATAAAATACATCCTATTTTAACGTATCCTTGAGACCTAGAAATAAGCCATTAGGATCAAATTCACGGCACAGGAACGCATTATGCAGAACCGAGACTAATTGGAGGTGAGTGCTGGGTTTCACGCTTAGCTGCATGTCCCTGGAGGAGAGCCCTTGGCTTCCATCGGACACGGGAGACTGACCGCTGGGTGGGGCTTCCAAGTGTGAATAGATCTTGTGCAATCGAGCCCCAGGTTATTAACTTGCTATGCGTAAGGGAACTTTGGTATAAAGAAAATGAGCATATGGAAAATGGCATTAAAATGTACAAAGACAACTCTAACTTGGTGTTAAATTTTAAACTTCAATAGTCTATCATTGACTAACTCCCTTTTGCATACCGTCGAAGTTGTAGTATATGGTCGCCGCGGTCATTTAGTTCTCTAACGGCAAGATTTGCACGCATCAGTACTTGCAATGTGAAGCGGTGTTGTCACGTTTTCGTTGTAAACATTATCCCTAGTTACAATTATTTTTATACCGACTTCAGTACATTGATATCTACCAACATCATTCACAGTGAATTAATTTTAAGCTGTACGATGAATTTTAATTAAACTTATTAATCATTTTTGTTATCATACAGTAGGGCGTCTCGTTTAGGCACAGTGAAAACGTAAACAAAGTGCAGGTAACGTGTTGGGGGGAGGACGAGCCGTACAATAAACTCGAGGGATGCACAAGTTTTTAGTTACAACATTTATGGCGGAGCATTAATTGAAATTTTATTCTCCAAAAACACACAAAACAAAGGAATACAAAATGCATAACAAGCAATTGTAACATTCTAACAAACAAGCAATTGTAACGTTGAAATAATTAAATATAACAAAATCAAATTGTGCTACTTATATGATGTTGCTTTCAAGCAGCATTTTTTTAGGGTCATGAATTTCATTCTCTGTATGACTAACATAATATCACCGTCTTCTGTAGTCCAATTAACAAAACTACAGTATATTGGTCTGAAATGACAACACTATTTCCTAAACATAATTACAGTCCTGTAGTATTCTTAATTCGACCACAGAAGGCGATGGTATTATGTTAGTCATACAGAGAATGAAATTCATGGCCCTAAAAAACGCTGCTTGAAAGCAACATCATATAAGTAGCAAAATTTGATTTGCTATATTTAATTCTTTCAACGTTATAATTGTTTTGTGTGTTTTGGAAAATATAATTTCAATTAATATTCCTCCATAAATGTTGTAACTAAAAGCCTTGTGCATCCCTCGTGTTTATCGTACGGCTCGTCCTCCTCCTACACGTTATCTGCACTTTGTTTCCGTTTTCACTGTGCCTAAACGAGACGCTCTACTGTAGTTGTTTTGTACTCCACGTGAAGATGATATGGTTGAATCACTTGAAAATGCTAATACATCATTGGAAGAAGACTGTCACAAGTGCAAAAACTGTACTATTTAGATATTTGAAGTTTAATTTGTAATATGTTTATTTGATTTGCAGTACTACCATACGGACACAATTACGCACTGCCTCCAAATTTTAACCCACCGCTTTTGGACATATAGAAACAGACAGATAGTTTTTCTCTAATGGGAAACAGTGTTATCTCAAATCATTACATTTTGCACTTGAGGCCTCTTTTTTCCAATGTGCGATATGTTACCTTTTTCGTTATTCGAACGGTATCTTAGAAGGCCTAATTAATAAACAAATTATCATCTTATCTCTTCAAAGCAAAATGTCCGCTTTGGCAGCGGCGGGAAATTAATTGAATCAGAATGCTGTACTCGTCCGTGTAGGGCCTTAGAGAACATTTATGTATAGAATCGGCTAAATAAATTTAAAATTCCACTGAGCGGTAGCCTAGATCATATATACTCAAATTGCTCAGCCTTATAGGCTTTGACGGTAACAACTTTTGTCAGGTTTACTATGCTGCCATCTAGTTGTTACATAAGGAGTCACGTCATAACCCCCACTTGAATTGCATTAGCGACTGTACTGCCACCTCGTGTTCGTTTACGGCGGACGGGTGGCGATCCTGGCGGTTGTTCTTTTCAAAGTGCTACCGATCTTAACATAGGGATAAGCGATCTGTTATATATGTAATCTGAGGCTGTAGTCAAAAAGAAACAAAAATGATTGATAACATTTTTGCATTAAGGAATATTACAATATATTTGCTGAAGATAGGGCTAAAAACTCACGATTAAAAAAAGTAAGTCGTATTATCATTTTACACATATTAAACTACCGAGAAACGATAAAAAACAAAATTTAATTTTTTCAACAAAATTCGAAGTACAGGCTCCCTTAAGCATCTTTTTTCTAAGACTATACACATTTACAGCTTAAAAGTTTTCAATTCTGCAACGCGTAGAGGTTACACGTTCTTATTTTTAAATTCCATATACGCCACTATTATTTACTAACTCCCTGTAATGTACGACAGATATATTGATATAACGAATCTGATCACATAAACAGATATTCTAGAAAATTTCTATGAAATATTACAATTTTCCGAAACAGCTCAGATAAAATTTCTGTATGTGCCTATGTTTCCAATATTTAATAAAGAAAATAAGAGAATTACATTCTTTAAACTTATTTTAAGTTGCTTAAAATTGCAGACCTCTCTATAGACAATTTTATGACAGCAGAATTATCTATTATGTTCAGATAAGTCAATTTGTAGTAAGACGATATGTATATTCTTCGATTTAGAAACAAAAAAAAAAAAACTGAAATATCACAGCATATAAATATCACATAATTATAGATCCCATTTCCATTATTATCAACGTTGATGTTCCTGAAAATTAGCTATATATGAATTTTATATTCGTAAAATTAAAAATTATTTCGATGAAGCTGAAAAAAATACCATCAATAGATATTCTTGTATTTAATGTAGAGGGAAAATTTCAGAGGAATTTAATCCAAGCCAGTCGCAGTCTGTTGGCTAAATTTTAAATCATTATTATGTAAGAGGAATTCAATTTATATAATATTGATTTTAAAGTTATGTAACCTTTCCAATTTCTATATTGCAGAATCTCATTCTGTACATAATTATGTAAAATACAGGCCTATTGTGATACAAGCTAATACTCCACATTCTTTGCTCTTTCGATATTCTTGCAGTCTTGATGAAGATTCCCATCCCATTATACTTTGTTTAACACTTTCTATTGCCTGAACCTAAACCAATATGTTTGGTTAGCGTTTTTGGAATTGTGATAATATTGCACTATACTTCACACTCGTGTAGTGTGATCCGTATTGAAATAACAGCAAGAAAATTATATAGGATGCAGGAAAAATACGTGCTAAAAATTTGAGAGTACGAAAGCGGCACAAAACTAAGCGTTTTGAGAATAGAAACAAGCATTCTCAGACGCTTCAGTATGAAGCTTTGGATGTCAGATCCAAAGCCACAATTTTACTGTATGTTTGTAAATGATCAAGTAGAAAGGAAACTCACTCACATTAGGAAATAATAATAAGTTGGTGACTATTCAGAAAACAAACTCTCCTGCTGCTTTACAGTAATACAGAAACATAACATATTTTCCGTTACATTACAGTATAGCAGTTATCTTAAATCACTTCTTTTGTCAAAAAGTCTAAGTTTAATGTACAACATGCCTGAACAAATGCTGAAAATGCGTCCCTGTAACATTTTGGCAAGTAATATAACGGGCCAGTAAGAATTTACCCACTCTCTGGAAGATTCAATGAATAATCTTGATCATTTCTGCTGCAACCATAATATTCTGTATTAAGGTTTTCTCATCTTTTTAAGTGTACTAAGAATCCATGTCCTTCATTATACCCCAAATTGGGTGAGCGGGTCAAGGGCCACATGCGGCCAGTGGGCTGGTACACTCAATCCTCATTCATTCAATAAATTCGGAGTGCACAATAGGCCTCAGTATGGCTGACTTGCAAAGGGTCGTCCTAACCCGCCCCTAGCCACCGTATGAAATTTTAAAGACTAATAATAGTGTAATTTGTGAGTACAGAAAACTGGATTTTAGAATTAGGCTGTACTGACTTACATATTTCTGTCTCCATAATCTCTAAATTTATTAATCACCTCCATGCGTACAATAATTTTATAAATTCAAATTAAGTTATTAAATTAAAAACCGTTTCACTTGAATTTTTTCAAAGTCCATTTGACACCAAAATCACATATCTACGGCAATTGTTTTAAAAATGCCCCGCTTGTATGAAGATATGTCACGGAAATAAAGAAGCATCAAAATACATTATTCATTTATTAATTATTATGTCATCATCAGTGTTGTTTGAATTGCCTACACAGAGTGAACCGTAAGTTACGTCATTCATTTCAGGGGTTATTCTTCGAGATATTTAAAAAAAAGTTTAATAAAATTATTCTGCTTGTTTTTGCTTCCTTTTCTATATAAAAATTGTTTTGTATTCTTTATTTCATAGCGTGTTTTGGGAAAGCTATTAATTTAATTCCCAATATGCTCATTCAATTTAAGAGAACAGTGTTTTATGATAATAAATGATTGAAAGAATTATAGTTTTGTCCTTTAAATATGTAGGAATTTGGATCGAATAAATGAAAATTTTCGTTCTGGAAAGGAATTTTGAAATTTTACATTTGTTCGGAATATGATTTTTATTTTTAATATAGGGGAGATTTGGGTAGTATCGGACATCGGGCAATATCGGACAGTGCGTTTCTTTCATCTACCACCAGATGGTAGTACCTGAATAACATGGTTACGTTTCTGTATGCGACATGAGAGAAACGTAACCATGTCATTCAATTATTATCATCTGGTGGTAGATGAAAGAAACTCACTGTCCGATATTATCCGATGTCCGATACTACCCAACTCTCTCCTAACAATTGTTCTTCATCATGAAATGTCATTTCTTAGATTAAAATTGTGTTATTCAACACTAAATTGTAATTGTTTAACTCTTTCAGTTACATGTAACTGAACATACATACATTTTTCTCTTATTTTAATAATAATGCTAATAATAATAATAATAATAATAATAATAATAATAATAATAATAATAATAATAACAATAATAATTTAATAATAAATTATTCCATTGTTTTCTGTGTTGCTGTTGTTTATATTTGGTGTGCAAATTTATTATGGTTGAGTGGAAGAGAAGGCCTTGTGATATTAATCATGTCAGTGAAAATAAATGAGTTAAATAATTTAAATTGTAGAAAACATCATCGTAGCATCAGTCTTTATCAACACTAATCTCACTAGAGGTTTTGATTTATCTAGAGAAAATCGAAACTCGAGTGGGATTTAATTGATTATTACATGATTAGAAGAAAGTATATGAAGATTAGAAGTAACGAACTAATCCAATACAATAAAATATTGACTTACGAAAATACAACTGTCTTCAAATGTATTATTGTACCATCTGTAAATTACAAATATTACCGGTACGCTTGATGGCAGTAGTGTGTTATGTTCAGCTGTTTTCTTGTTATCAGTTGTGCCAACTATGAAATCTTCATTGAACTCTGTGGATGGTTACTAGTCAAGAAGGCTTTATTGATTCAGTTTCATTTTTATTAAAAAGTTGCATTCCACTTCAATTATCCGGAGCCCAGTAATCAACGTCACTTGACAAATTATTTTCAATAAATCTTAGTATTAAACAATCTCTGATACGTCACTATTCATAATATCATATAGCAGAAGCTATAACATAACCTATTATAAACAAGCGTTACAAAAGTTTTAATTAGGGATGATTAAATAAACAAGAAAAGTTTTAATTAAGGATGATGAAATAAAAAATAAACATTAATAATTTTAAAAGGAACAGTTATTGAAAGTACAATGTTCAAATTTGAATGTTTTAGTGGTTGGTGGTTCAGTTGATATTATATTAGACGTGTGCGTAAAAGAAGTGGAACTCAGGATTTCCGAATGGTCCTGTTCAGTTATTTGTAAATAGAATTTCAGGGAATATGCATAACTATGACCAGTGATCTTTATTAATAATTCTTGTTCTTGAATGCCAATGCGAGTCATATTTGAAAGTGATGAAAGATTGATGGAACGGAGAAAAATTCTCTCCGGCGCCGGGATTTGAACCCGGGTTTTCAGCTCTACGTGCTGATGCTTTATCCACTAAGCCACGCCGGATACAACCCCGACGCCGGTTAGAATCGTCTCAGATTAAGCTCCATCCCTTGGGTTCCCTCTAGTGGCCGCCCTCAGCACTACGTCATAGACGTCTATGAACGCAGGACCGAAGTCCATACATGTGTTGAGGTGCACTCGAATGAGTGACTGATTGGCCGGGATCCGACGGTATAGGCGCCGTCTTAAATCACAATCTGAGACGATTCTAACCGGCGTCGGGGTTGTATCCGGCGTGGCTTAGTGGATAAAGCATCAGCACGTAGAGCTGAAAACCCGGGTTCATATCCCGGCGCCGGAGAGAATTTTTCTCCGTTCCATCAATCTTTCATCATATGATGACGCAGAATATCTGCATGGAAATATCATATGTACTTCGGTACATCAAAATAAATATATATATATAAATATATATTTGAAAGTGCTGTGTATCGACTGGAGTGGTTTGTAATTTTCTGTTTTTTTTTTTTTTTTTTTTTTTTGACGTCCAGACCAATGCAGTTTGAAATGTTGGCAAACAAAGAAACAAATGCAAGGGTAGTGATAAAAATAAAGAAATGCTAGGGACGCGATAAAATTAAACAAATGCTACGGACGCAATAAAATTGTGCGATAAGCTGCCATGATTATTTGAAAGACGTCCTTTAGTATCGTTTTATTGGTAAAAAGTAGTATGACGTAGTAAAAGTGTAACAGTCACTATAATTCATTGTATATCTAGTTTGAATCGTGAATAGAACATCAACTTGAGCACAAACAAGATCCTGTGGCATACGTCAAATATGACGTCACGGCAATATAGTCTATTAACAGTTAACCTTACCTCCGTACGGTCCCTAGTTATTACATAATATATTTTTGTACTTAACTTTATAAACATATTACTTTAGCCAACAGGAATTTGAAGTAAATATTTTCTATCATCGATTACCATAATTGTAGAGATTACGAACAATATGTAATAAGTTAAACCTAAAAAGGTAACTTGTTCTCTAGCCTTTTTTTTTGTTGAGGACGATGGAAGTTCAAATCTTAAGCACATAGCTTTAATCTTTATATTTCACTACTATTCAATGCCAGTCCTTCACAACACTCCTTCATTTATCAGTATACCGTGCCTCAGTGCCGACATCACTGTCATTACTGTCAACATCTCTGTTAGTGAACCTTATTAATGATATGGATTGACTAGACGTCACCAAAATTGACATTAACAAGACACGAGCAAAGCGTAGTTCACAACGGTCTATTCCAGGGACGTCAAAGCGCCTGTATTACGTGTTCATACTACAAGCAATACAAATCCAGCACGGTTCACTTTTAACACGATAAAGTACAATCATTGCTCTTAATTATATATATATATATATATCTTATACAATTTGCTTATCTGATACAATTTGTGTTAAGCTACACAAATGCTTTTTTTTTTCTCCCCATATTCATTGATGAACGTTTTCAGCTCTAGTGAGCCTTCTTCAGATCAAATGTGTACAATAATCTTACTGAATAAATTCATAAATCAGGTTAACAAACATACGTACTGAAATTATAATAATGATAATAATAATAGTAATAATGATAATAATAATAAGAGTAATAATACTAATAATGATAATAATAATGATAATAATAATAGTAGTAATAATAATAATAATAATGATGATAATAATAATAGTAATAATAATAATGATAATAATGATAATAATAATAATAATAATAATAATAATAATAATAATAATAATTCAGTATTTAACAATAAGTATAGCTTGCTTATTAACATATTCACTACATCTCATCTTTATGATGCCAGGTGTTTTCTAAACGGTTATTACAGAGGAGAATAATAAACGTATGTATTAAGAAAAAAACGGATTATCATACACGCCTCATATACAAAGAATTCAATGTACTGAATATTAAACAAATATACATATATATATATATATATATATATATATATATACCCTCTTAAAATACTACTACAAAATCAATAATAATAATTATCATGATCATGGTTACAGTACAAGAAGATAAATTACATCATGTCCTTTGTTTGAACACAAATGCAATTCTGAAGCACGACTAAGGCATGCCTCAAATTTCGGCCCGAGATTGTATAATAACTTCATTAAAAACATTCAAAATTCGCATCTTTCAATAATAAATGATTTAAACAGCAAGCACTTCAACTGATTTTAAACACTGATTAGTATTATATATATATATATATATATATATATATATATATATATATATATATATATATATATATTATTGGGTTATTTTACGACGCTGTATAAACATCTAGGTTATTTAGCGTCTTAATGATATGAAGGTGATAATGCCGGTGAAGTGAGTCCGGGGTCCAACACCGAAAGTTACCCAGCATTTGCTCGTATTGGGTTGAGGGAAAACCCCGGGAAAAACCTCAACCAGATAACTTGCCCCGACCGGGATTCGAACCCGGGCCACCTGGTTTCGCAGCCAGACGCGCTGACGGTTACTCCACAGGTGTGGATTATTATATATATATATATATATATATATATATATATATATATATATGTAATTTTTATTTTTTCTTTACATCAAATTTTTGAAAAAGAAAAAAAAAAGAAAAGAAATATTTTCTGAGTTAGGAATGTTTCAATGTTTCAAAATTCAATAAATCAATTAAAAGTAAATGTATATCATTTTACCTTTCAGGTGTGTTTCCAAATTATATGTAATACGCTTTGTCTAATCTGGCAACCTTTTCATAAGGGGAGCTAAATTTATTATTATTATTATTATTATTATTATTATTATTATTATTATTATTATTATTATTATTATTATTATGTATATAACAATTATTACTCCATTATATTATTGCATTATACTTTGCATTTATTTTACAATTGTATTATTTAATATTTTTCATTTTATTTTATTATTTGTACCTTCTAGTTAACCGAATCTTCTATGTTTTACCTGATACAATTTCATTGTATTTCTTGTATTATAATTTTGATATTCATCACTTTCTTTTCCTTACATATATTTGATATCATTTCATTGTATTTCTTATATTATTCTTTCTTGTATTATTATTTCGACATTCATCACTTTATTTTTGCTTAAGGCTGGTTCACAATAAACCGGGAACGGAAACGACAACGAGAACGAGAACAGAAATATTGTTCAAATAAATGTATTTAAATGTGAGCGTTCACAATTACGTATTATGAAGGCCACATTTAAATACATGTATTTTAACAATATATCCGTTCTCATTCTCGTTACCGCTTTCGTTCCCGTTTATTGTGAACCAGCCTTTACATATATTTGATTATATAAATTAAACAATTAAATAATTATTTTAGTGTAGGCTTAAACTTGTAATATTACTTTTTCATTATTCGATGTAAACTCCACTCCCGGCCATAAGCTTTTGCTTCATCGGGAGTGCTAACCAAAAGTGTATCATCATTATTATTATTATTATTATTATTATTATTATTATTATTATTATTATTATTATTATATTTTGCTCCTGAACTTCTCGCATATTATGTTGATAATTAGGATTAGTATGATCTAACATTAAAATTTATTTTGTCTGGGAACATGAAATTCATTGGTTTCACTAATCAGTTTACAATTCATGAGACCTAACCTAAAAACGTAGTTTGATCACGTGAAATGATTAGTACGAATTCCGAAAATAGAGCAACACTTTGAAATGTAGGCCTGTAGCCAGTTAAAATACTTGCAAGTACTTTCTTTCTTGGAGAAGTCGCTACCATGATATTGCCTCTCTTTGTCATTTTAATAAAAGACTAAAGAGGAATAAAATTAATTAAAATGTGAACTATATTTACATGCATGTTTCACACCAAGTAGTCCTATAGCCTAAGCTATATTTTATTTAATTACACTTACCTCAATATAGACTTGAATTGGAATCACAAAGCAACAGAACTGAATTATGTCTTGATATGAATATTAATACCGGTTCATTCATTTAGTGTCGTGCCCAAGGGCAGGTCTTTCATTACAAATCCAGCTTTCTCCAATCTTTCCTACTTTCTGCTTTCTTTCTTATCTCCTCATATGATCCATATATCTTAATATCGTCTATCATCGGAAACGAATTTCTGGTTGGTTGATTGACAGGTCTTTTTATGATATTGATGACTTTTTAAATCTTAGTGATATAAATTTTTAATTTATTTCTCTATGTGGTAATTTTATGATTCATTTTTGATGTGATTTCATTTATACTTGACTACTAATCAAGGTACATTATTGTGCTGACAGATTTGTATTATTTTAATAATAATAAAAATAATAATAATAATAATAATAATAACCTCATATCTACTTCTGCACCGAACTCTTCTCCCGTTCACCATTCCTTCCAGTGAATCATTCAATAGGCAGTTTCTTCCCAGCCAGTGACCCAACCAATACCTTTTCCTCTTTCTGAGCAGTTTCAGCATCATTCTTTCATCACCCACTCTTTCCAACACAGCTTCATTTCGTATTATATCTGTCCATTTCACACGTTTTATTCTTCTCCATATCCACATTTTAAATCCTTCTATTGCTTCTCTTCACTTCGTCATAACGTCCATGTTTCTGCCCCATACAATACCACACTCCATGCACAGCACTTCACTAGTCTCTTTCTTAGCTCTTTCTGCAGAAGTCCGCAGAAGATGCTCCTGTTTCTATTAAAAATTTCTTTGAGCATTGCTAACCTCCTTTTCACATCTTGACAGTAGCTCATGTTACTGCTTATAGTACACCCCACGTATTTCAAGCTGCCCACTTGCTGTACTGCCTTATTTAGAATTAGCAAGCTTATCTTATGTATTTTTATTCCTATGATTATGTTCGTCTTATTTGCATTTATCTTCATCTCATACCGCTCACAGCTTCATTTACCTCCAGTAGCATATCCTTTAGTATCATCTCCTCTTCTGCTAACAACACCATATTATCACCGAATCTTACGCACTTTATTCTTCTTCCTCCTACTATCACTTCTTCCATGTTCTGAAAACTGTTCTTTACTAAATCCTCCAAGTGGATGTTGAACAGCATAGGTGATAAAGGATATCCTTGACGTACTCTTCGAATTTTATTTCCTTCTGACATTTTTTCTCCTCTCCTGATTTTGACCCTTTGTTTCATGTAAATCTTACTTTACAGTCGTCTGTCTTTTAATTTTCTGTAGGACCCCCCATCACTTTTTTCCAATCCTCTCCGTCAAAAACATTTTATTACTAATTAATTATTTAATTCACAAGTCTAGGTAGTTGCATTTTCATCAGTTTAGTTTAGTGCAAACCTAAATTATTGCCACCAACATAACAATTATAAAATAACTGCTAGTTGTGGTATCTGTCAGCACCCGAAATTTTAAACGAAGTTAATAAAATAAAATAAAATTCAACCCGAGAGCCAGAAATCATTGTAAACCACTAGCATGTGTAGTACAGCTCATGTATTTTATCAAGACACTCGCGATGCGCAGTAGGGGAGCATCGTTTCTGTTGGTGGGGGTAGGAGTAGAAGGTCGGGCATGTGTCTACCTTCCGAGTTCAAAGCAAAAACTAACCCATTCCCCTATAATTCGTAAGTAGACTCATCCGATCTTGTGCGCAGCTCTGTAGGAGGAGTGGGGGCATGGGCTGTAATAGGGGGAAAATGGTTAGGTTTCACGGCTTTAAGGGAAGGCAGAGGTGAATATTTCAAAATCCACAAAATTTATCCGATTTGTTTGAAATTGATCATGGATACTAAGTATGTTATTAGTAATGGACATACCAAATTTCAACTTTCTAAGTACAATAGTTCTGTAAATATTAATAATTTTATAAAACTTTATATCGTTTGATATAAAATGCTCCATGCACCATATTGTAAGAAATTATCAATATTTCTTTTTATTTATATGTTCAAAGAAGGTATATAAATATTGATAAGTATTAGTTTATTATGGGAATAATGTAGTAATACAGTTATCTTGGTTTTAATTTCATACTTTTAAGGGCACAAAATCAAAAACTAACATCGGAATATCAAAATAAAGATAATAAAAATGAAAAAAAAAAAAAAAACAAATTTTCATTTTTTCTTCACTTTAGTTCGAAAATTTCACCTCTGCCTCCCCTTAAGTGAGCTGATTCGGAATATAGATCTCCACAGCAGATGTTTTTCCTTCAATTCCTTATCTCTTTATTTCTTCCTTTGTTTTTTTCCTTTTCTTCTTTCTTTCTTCCTTCTTGTTTTCTTTATTACACTGCTTAACCTCTTTTAATAATTTTTCAACCTTCATAGGTCAATCTGAGTTTTTTTTTACAGTTAATACGTTAATAATTTTATCATATAATAACAGTCTTTTGTGATAAAAAAAAACCATTCATGAGTTAGAAACATTCTATTTTCACCTTTTTCATACATTTCTTTCCTTTCGGATCAACTTGGAATACCTATGAAACTTTTACAAGTTTTTTTCTGTTGAGAAGTACTGAATAATGGCTCGATCTCACAAGTTTTGCTGCGGTGATATAAGTATAAATTCCTGTCCTTACACTCTATGACAGCTACGGTATACATAATTCATTCAAGACAGTCTGTAAGATGACTTGTTAGGAGTTTGTCAGACGTGATATCTTTTGATCCCACACATACGCCTGTCTGAGTTATTGTGTAAGAGAAAGATATGTTGTGTCTAGTCTATCTTCAATTTCTATGCAATGTGTAGAAAGAGTGTGCTTTTAAACAAATTGGAGTCGAGAGATATAGTCGTAAAATGAGTAAATAATTACTCAAAATACGATTAAAAAACATTACTCCCGTTTCAGTCATCTTACGAACTGTAATCAGACTATTTTCTTAAGTCCTTTGATTTTCACTCCAATGGTCTTCAACTCCTCAGCTTTTTCTTCCAATAATATTTCTGTTTTTGCAACAGCAGCTGTTTCAGCTCCACCTTAGGCAAGAATAAATAAGTTAAGCAGAACATTTATTTTAGTTACCAGCAGACACTCTGTACGTAACTTTTAGTCACATCTATCACCTTAGAATGTTTAAAAGTAGTAATTTGACATTCTGTATTAGCATTTTTTAAATCTAATTATGAGTACTTAACTTACTATGTAATTTACCCAAGAGTCCCCATCTGTGAGCGACGCGCCGAAGTTGCAGTTATTTTAGCCGTCCGTAGGCTGCACATGGTGCACCATATTATCCAGATCTTGCGCCATTGATTTTTATCTATTTCCAAAGATCAGATCCCTACTCAAGGGAAAATTCATGCGACGAGCGCTCTGCTGGAAGTGACCAAACATGGGCTGCAAGAATGTTTCTAGAAGTGGTATGGACGCTGGCAGAAGTGTGTTATTGCCCAGGGGGCATACTTTGAAGGCGGTGTTGTATAAATGGTTACATGTCATCTGCAACAAAGGTTACTTTTTGACTCTATTAGTATCTATTTTAAAATAAAAATGTAACATATTATTATCAACAGTAATCTCACTAGAGGTTTTGATTTATCTGGAGAAAATAAAACCTCGAGTGAGATTTAAGTGACTATTGTTCACAGAGGTTTTCTCCATCTTTATCAAACAAGTTTGTTGATAATAGTACAATGTCCTTAAGATATCAATGTATTAAGATTTAACTTTGTGTGCCATTATTAAGTACCAAGATCCCCAGTAATATTCACAGTTATGCAAGCTTGCGATGATTTTTAATATTTGACAAGATCACGCTTTAATACATTTTATGATTAGTATTTGTCACGATGTTACATTTTTTTACAATATCTTTTTAATATGATCAATGTTATTCTCAAATATGAGGTTAAGTTTTGTAATTGATTTTAGATAGATATTTGCTCATACCTTGCACCTGAAGATGACCCATAAGGCTGAAAACGTTAGTACTAGAACTTAATAAGATGTAAAACATAAATTGTTTGTGTTATATAATTATTAGTGTCTAAGCTATAAGATTGAATAAACATTGAATTTATTGATATATAATATATTACATAAAGTACTCTAATACAATAAAATATTAATTTATTTACTAAAATTCTATTTCACTAAAACGTTTGAACGGAGTCGCCATTTTCAGTTAACTGTCTATGCGGTAAACAAATGACGATCGCAAGAGCATGTTTTATAGTACCGTAAAGAATTTGCAGTTTGAAATGTTTGCAAACACAGAAACAAATGGTAGAGAGGTGATGAAAACATAAGAAAGTATATAAAGATTAGAAGAAATAAATTACTTTCATACAATAAAATAGATATTAATTGGCTTGCTAAAATTTCACTAATGTTACTTTCACCAAAACGTTTGAACGGAGCCGTCATTTTCAGTCGACTATCTATGCAGGAAACAATGACGATCGCAAAGCATGTTTTATAGTACCGTAAAGAATTATCAGTTTGAAGTGTTGACAAAGAAAGAAACTAATAGGGAAGTGATACAAAACAAACAAATGCTAGGGAAATGATAAAAATAAATGCTAGGGCAGTTATAAAATTGTAAGAGCCATGATTGGTTGAAACACGTTCTTTCGTACCGTTTTGTTGGTCAAATATAGTATGACGTAATAGAAGTTCATTGTCATTATAATCCACACAGTATACTAGAAAATCATCTAGCGTATCTGTACCGAGGTATGAGTCTGCTGACAAATGGAACATTCGGACATAACAGACCAGATATCACAATGCTATAACAAAATCAACAGAATTATGTTTTTGGCATATGTAACAATCCCAGGCACATCAAATTTACGGTTGCTTGCTCAATCAGAATATCTAAATATATTGACGTAGCAATTGAAATTGCACAACATTAGAAGGCAACTGATGTGAAAACCTTGTCAATATTAGTATCAGCAACAGGTGCTACTCAACACACACTTAATAAGGCTGTCACATGCTTCAACATCTGAGAACATATGTATACTATATTATAATTAATTTAGCAAAAATATTTCAGATATATTAAGAACCTACCTTCAATAATTTATCAACTAACAAATGATACATTGAATATGTATGTACTAGTGGCTTGTGCAACAAATTCTGAAAACTAAGTTCATTGGAATTTGAAATAAAACATTTTCAGGTTTATTTTCAATGAAGAAATCCAGACATTTTCAAAGTTATTTGCTTTCATAATAATAAAACATACACCCTCTGAATTATTTTTTAAGGAAAATGCTTTTTCTTGAACCTATCCATGTTCATTTCTGAGTTTCAATGCGAAAACGCAAGTAACAATGTCAGGACGATCAGTGGGTTTTTCATGTGGGTATAATTGCGGATTGTAGATGAGAGTTAAGAAAATGTTAGGTTTGCCATACTTGCGAACAATAAACATAGCTTCTTGGTATATCTGCTGCAATTATTATAGTAATAGCAACAATATTATCAAAAAAACAAATTGAAGACCGACAAAAAAGATCACCTTTTGAATGCGGATTTGATCCCAAATCGAGAGCTCGATTACCATTCTCAGTTCCCAAAACTAATATTTTAAATAAACTACTTTCTGATATTAAAAATATGTTTCGTGAACTACCTTGAAATCTGGAGGGCAGAATCACTTTTTCCTGCTAAGAGATCTTGCTCAGGTGATCGGGAGACTACAAAATCTTGTATTTTGTATTTTATCAGTAAGTAATACCTATTAATTTCTCCTTAGGAACTGTAAATTTTGCTCTTCCTCCAGACAAGACTGGTCTACAAATATTGCTGGATTAACTTTTTTGAGAAATGGCTACAAAGAGCGAACTGAAATGGTACAGACTGAAGTAAAGTCATTTTAGTGATCCTATTTTGCTGCCGTGGGCGATTGTGTTGCACCTGTGATTCATAAGGAAAGAGAAGGGGATAAATAATCTGGTCTCCCTTGCTGTCATGCACAACATTGCGGTATTTTGGTGGCTCACCATCTTCGGAGGCAATAACACCAACAATGTTCTCTGCAGTAAGTTTATTGTATCGCCGTTGATATAACCCAGTATGATCAACGAAACTAAAATACTTCATTTTCCAATATTTGTCCTGCATTTTTATAGGAAATAGCATAAAGATTGTTAGAAACAATATCACGCTCTTGCCATGAAAAAATACTAACAATACCATCCCAGCACACCTCATCATACTCATCTCCTTCCACAATATCTCTGCCAAGGCTCTGGAATTTGTTACCTGCTAGCATCAGGGACTGTCAAAACAAAATTGAATACAAACGCAAACTTACTAGGCACTTGGTCAGTAATTGAGACTCGTTCAGACATGGCTTCTTGTACATAGTTATCTTATTGTATCACAGAATATTTCAGTATCCTGTAATTTCATCACTATATAATTTTATTATCCTAGTTTCAATTTGTACTTCAGTAAAAAAATCTTTGTTTGTTATTAATTTATACATATAATAAATTTTCTCGCCTTTATTAATCAGGTAATCTATTATTGCTTTGATTTTTATTGTAATTGTAAATTTAATATTAATTGTAATTATAATTGTAATTGATGCCTTTATCTCCACAAAGACAAATAAATATATACTATACTACATTGCGTGGCAAAAGTCTCTCCGCAGTGAACTCAGAAGCGCGTGGAAACGCTTAAGCTGGCAGCACTAAGCTAAGGCGAGGGAGCAGCGGTACGGTCTTGACCTAGAGCAGGTAGTAACTGAATACCATTCTACGTACCTACAGCTGAATGTGGACGTTATGTTTGTAAGCGGAATTCGTTACCAGCGTAACTGAGTATAACTGAATTTGCTAGCGCATCGCCCTCGCTGCAGAGAGACTTCTGCCATGCACTGTATTATACTAATATCTGACTACGTTTGGACTGTATTAGGTAGCTGTGAATGCTGGACATCATTTTGGCCACGTAAAACGTTAGCACATTTTGAATCAATGACGTATGATTGGCCATAAGCTCGTAATGAATTGTTAACGGCGAAAAATCAGAGACGTAAGTTATTTATGTATTATCCCATATACAGGTTGTTTAAAAAATACGGGGCATAATTTCAGGTATGTATTTCCCACATGTAGACAATCAAAATAGTTCATTACAACATGTGTCCGGAAATGCTTTATTTCCGAGTTATGGCCTTCACAACATTGAAATTCACCGGACCGTTTTCCTTTCCGCAGGTCGTTGCCGTCAAAGGAGACATTAAGAGTGCACTCTGACACTTCATTCCGAGGCGAAGGTTACATTCAGTGTTGTGTAGGCGTTAGACTATGCGACATGTATTCAAATCAAGAGCTGGCAGAGATACACTTCATGTACTGTAAGGCGGACGGCAATGCTACGCTGGCTCGTCGTTTGTACCAGGAGAGGTACCCACAGCGACAATGTCCAGATCTGAAGACATTTGTACGTCTCCATTACCGTCTGTGCGAGTATGGAAAATTTAACTCTCCTGGTTTGGGAAGGGGACGACCAAGATCTACAACTCCAGAAGTACAGGAGGAGATTCTGGAGGCTGTGAACATGACTCCTTCTATCAGCACACGAAGGGTAGCATTGCAAATCAATGTTCCTCATACGACTGTCTGGAGACTGTTGAAAGAGTATCAATTGTATCCTTATCATTTGCAACGTGTACAGGCCCTGTCACCAGCAGATTACCCTGCACGAGTTAGGTTCTGTCAGTGGTTCTTGCAGCAGTGTGGTGTAAATCCGAACTTTCCTGCCTTAGTATTATTTACAGATGAAGCACAGTTCACACGAGATGGCATAACAAATTTCCACAACCAGCATGTATGGGCGTATGAAAACCCACGTGCAACTCTTCCATCTCATCACCAGGTGCGGTTCTACCTCAACATGTGGGCCGGTATCATTGGTGATCGATTAGTTGGACCCCATGTACTTGTAAACAGCCTTACGGGGCAGGCGTACACAAACTTGCTGGAAAACACCATACCTCATGTTTTAGAAGACACTCCACTGATCAGTCGTCAACACATTCACTTCTTGCATGATGGCGCTCCTGCACACTTCAGTCGTACGGCTCGCCGGTACTTGGATCGAAGGTTTCTTGATCATTGGTAGAGGTAGAGGTGGCCCAATTGCTTGGCCTCCACGCTCACCTGATCTGAACCCTCTCGATTTCTACTTGTGGGGCCATTTAAAATCATTGGTTTATTCGTCTCCGGTGCCTGATTTGGAATCCCTTCGGAATCGAATTGTGGTATGTTCTGAGGACATACGCAATACTCCTGGAGTTTGGGATCGTGTTCGCAGGTTAATGAGACATCGATGTGAGGTCTGTATTCAAGCAGGAGGTGGACATTTTGAACATCTTCTGTAGTGACAACGACCTGCGGAAAGAAAAACGTTCCGGTGAATTTCAATGTTGTGAAGGCCATAACTCGGAAATGAAGCATTTCCGGACACATGTTGTAATGAACTATTTTGATTGTCTACATGTGAGAAATACATACCTGAAATTATGCCCTGTATTTTTGAAACACCCTGTATTTTCAACATTATAGGCTATTGCGAGATATCTATTGCTGAGATGCGGAAAATGATGCGAATACTATATCAGAGATGTAGAATCTTATATGCGCCCTAAAGAGAATTATTCATCGTAAATAATTATCAGTTTCACTCCTATTTAATTTGTTATTAGTTGCGGGAAATTAATTAATCACAGCAGCAAGAAGTGAAATGGCCTGATATTCTCCCTACTAAAAATGATATGCTTGTCAAAACTGCAGGAATATGAAATTAACTTTGATGTACAGAGTGAACTAGTCAGGTCTCGACTCCTAGCCGCATTCACGGCGGCTGATTCATACGTAACGACGTTACCATATGCAGATGATTCATTCCGCTTGTTTGCGGTTAGTATTGTATGGGATCCATTCCAACGGCCCTTCCAAGGTGTTGAAGCGCCCTTGGAAGTGCTCTTCAGAAATGAATTCTGGCAGAGATATTGCGCAAGGCTGAGAACCCAAAAAATTTCATATACCTGATAGGGTTATATTGTGCGGAAATCATTTAGGCTATCAATTGCATTGTTGTCTGGAGACTAGACCTTATGGATTATAAAGTATTTAACGATATGTAGAATTGTAGACAGAAATTTAAATAATAAATTAATCTTTTATTGCAAAGCCAAAACATCTTTACAATCCAAACTGTTCTAACAATAACAATCACAATTAATCAATCCATCTCACTTTTTCTCTAATCTATAAGTAAACATTTTATTTTGGCTATTGCTGTGTTTTCAGGTTCATTGAAAATACTCCTGATTTCTCGATTTTGTCGAATTCTTCACTATGCATTTACTACCATAAGACCAAAGCCTCTAACAAGAATTATATTTTCAAACATATACAAATGGCTTTTAAGGAACCCGGAGGTTCATTGCCTCCCTCACATAGGCCTGCCATCGGTTCCTATTCTGTGCAAGATTAATCCAATCCCTATCCTCATATTCCACCTCCCTCAAATAAATTTTAATATTATCCTCCATCTACATCTCGGCCTTTCCAAAGATCTCCAAACTAACACTCTATATGCATATCTGGATTCGCCTATACGTGCTACATTCCCTGCCCATCTCAAACGTCTGGATTTAACGTTCCTAATTATGTCAGGCGAAGAATACAATGCGTACAGTTCTGCGTTGTGTAACTTTCTTCACTTTCCCGTAACTTCATCCCTCTTTTCCCCAAATATTTTCCTTAGAACCTTATTCTCAAACACTCTTAATCTCTGTTATTCTCCCAAAGTGAGACTCAAAATTTCACAAGCATACAGAAGAACCGGTAATAAAACTGTTTTATAAATTCTGACTTTCAGATTTTTTGACAGCAGACTAGATGACAAAAGCTTCTCAACCGAATAATAACAGGCATTTCCCATAATTATTCTGCGTTTAATTACTATCAGTTTGATAAAAATATAATTTTGCTGTCACCAATTTCATCCCTCTTTATAATCTTAAAAATGATCCAAAATCATAATTTTACAAAATGAGAGATTTAAAATAATTGTCACTTTGCCGTAAATAACTATTAAAATTATATTTTTTGGAGGAGTTGTACATCATGCAGTAATAAAATGTGACAGAACCTGTATTTACGAAAACTGACTGTACAGAGCTTTCGCATATATATTTTAGATAGATCCCCCCAATCTGTTTATTGCCTCTCACATTTACACTGCCATAAACCTTCGAATTTTCACCCCTTGGATGATACCTCTGTCTTCAGTGTTATTACAGAGGGTGAAGTTGGTGCAATGTTTTTATTGTGTATTTGAGCGTAAAAATGTTTGCCGGCCGGTTTATAATAACAATGGGTGTTGCCTCTGGAGACAGCCGTAGGAAAGATATTATGATGATTTTGGAGATACAACGGCCTAAGATTCTAGCATGGAAAAGAAGCAGAAAAAGGACAAACAAGCATACAAAGAGGACTGTTTGGTTTGTTACAAATTTGACTCTCATATCGTATGTAATAAAAAAAAAAGAAAAGAAACGATTCTTTTACACTTTTTTCTCTCAACACCATGACAAATCTTGTGTGGGAAATAGTCAGGCGTTTCAACCGTAGTACATCACACATTACAATGAAACCACATTCTAGTACAGTGATGTCAAAGCAAGCGCTACTTACGAAAGGAGGAATAAGCAGCCTGTTTGGATTAAGAAAACAGTGGTGCACAAACTTCAAACGGAACGTGAAATTTTATGTCGTTATTTTTATATGGCTTCTTTCTATTTGATATTATCTATATTGTCTGCAAAATAAAAGTATTTACACCAACTTCTTGATATTGCAGTTAATAACATAATAAAGATTTAAGAAGGAATATTCACATAAATTCCATAGTACCAACAACTATACTGTACTAAGTGAATGAAACATATCATTCATAAAGAAAGTGATATCCCAAAAAAGACTCTGCGTATGCCATGATAAGTTGGAATTGATCTTGGTGGTATCTTTAGCCTTATAAAAGTAATCAATGAACTAATCAAAACAATATTATAGTACAAAGCAAAGTTACCTAGGCACTGTATATGTTTTAAATGTAAGTAATATTACATAACAAAACTCTTATCGCATTATGCTTTTAAGGTGATATTGGTGAGCAACTTCCTATCATTAGAATATTAAATTATTTTCTCCAAACCTGCTGAAGCTATAGAGCTGACATTTTATAAAACATGACACATATATTTTGCTTATGATGTAACAGTAGTTCCTTTGTTAATTAATTTTCTTGCAAGCATTAATTTTCCATGCGAATATTTTCAAATCTGTAATACACTATCTTCAGTAATACGTATTTACGGTATATTAGATTTACGACAACATTGATTCAGTACATGCAAGGCTAGCTACTTAATAAATAGGCCTACATCTGAAAATTTCACTTTTCTATAAAAGAAACTGAAAAAAATATTCCTTTTGAATAAAAAATCAAACTTGTGAAAAATGAGTATTAATTCTTATAATGCACTTACACTTCTCAGACATATTTAAAAATTAACATGGATACAGTTTTAATAAGTTCTCTTCTCTTTATCCATTGAATAGTGCTGTCCATCCCTGTATATAGCTCGACCAAGCGGCACATACTACCTCACTCGTCTGTCTCTTTCCTTTCAGCAGTAAAGCGCTCAGGCTCTCCTGAGCTCTAAAGCGCGCGTTTGCTCATATGGGTATCAATTGACATTACTGGTCTACTATATACAGTCACGAAGCTCAATACGTAGTAAATATGCATCCATAGACAGTTGCTAACCACTAGGATCGCTAATATCATCACATTATTATCAATGTACCTGCACAGTCTATTGTTCCTAGCACCCTCACAGCTCAAGGTTCGTGACTATATACTAGACTGTGGTGGCACGAAATAAAGTGCAGTTTTTGTTGACAAGCTGGTAGCTGTTCGCATTTCAGAAGAATATCCGAGCAAGGAATGCGAGTTTTCCGCCCACTCTTACAACCGATCCCCGACACGGTACCGGCTGGCCAATGACTGAGCTTTGTTTGTCCCAGCCAGCCAATAACAGCTACACAACTACCTTCTTTCAGAGGCGCTCAGTTACTAGCTTGCCCTCCGCAAGGAGCGTAGTCTCCTCGCAGGAATCCTCTGGTTAAATTTGCTGAACGTAAGGGTCAAATGAACGATTTAGTGGTAACTGATGTACTGTACCCTTATACTCCCATTTTTTCTCCATTATCTGTCGAATACAAAAAATCTGATCAATAGTCGATCTATTACGCCTAAAACCGAACTTATAATCCCCAACAAATTCATCTACGTACGGAGTTAATTTTCTCAAAAGAATATTGGACGAAATTTTGTACGACGTAAGAGATTACTACGGATGAGATTACTATTATAAAATATAGCGCGATTGATCCTTACGGCATAATGTGGGGAACGGTGGGTATTCTAACCATAGGGAAAAAGGAACGTGTTTTTATATCATAAAAAGTTGTTGGAATAGAGCGTATTTGCAGTTCTTATTCTGAGTATAAGTGATTCAGTTTGCTATACTGGGAGACGGGATATATCAATGTAAATGCCAATGAGGGAAATGAGAGGCGAAACATTTAAAAGGTACGCAAAAACACGTATTTGCAAAGGAGTTTGGAGCTGACAAGAAATGAATATGAAGAGTCCACTGCAAGAATGATGGATGTAATTTGGAATACATTTTTCAGGAGAAGCTATTGAAAGTTTGAAATGCTTAGTGCTCAAAGCGTAACTGTGATTTTCCGATCATAACTGGACAATGACTATCAGTGTTAATGCCATATAACTCTCTATGTATATTCTATAGTCCGAATCAGCTTACTTCATACCCTAAGGGTGAAACCTAACCATTTTTCCCCCATTACTACTTAGACTAGTGGATTGTGGTGATTTACTAGTTTGCAGGTTGAATTTTCTTTCGCCAACTTCGTTTCGAATTCCGATACTGACAAATACTACAAATGATAGTGATTTTGTAACTGGTATGTTGGCAGCTGAGACAAGTAACGACAATATTTGTCGGTACTGGAGTTCCATGAAATTAAAATTGTACTAGATTTCTGAGCCAGTTACTGGAAGCTAGTGAAATTTGAACATACTAATAATTAATTAATATCAGTATTAATATTAATACATAATAGTTATTTTATGTATTGCGTTGTAATTGTAATGCAAGACTATAGTCAGGTAAGCTTTCGGAGTTAGTACTAATAATTTCAGTGGTCAAACAAAATACATTTTTAGGTTAGGTCTCGTGAGTCAATTATTTCGTCAAACCAATGACTTTCGTATTGCCAGACAATATACTTGACATGTTGATCCCTTTCCCGTATAGTTTGCCTACGAAAATATGTTACAATTTATTGAATTATTTAGAATAACCTTCCAACATAAAGTACAGTAAGTAAATAAGTCATTTAGCATGTAGGATCGTGTGATATCTGGTAACGGTTGGCAACACTGACAAGACGGCAATATTTTCTGTTTAGGACCTATTCTTATGTCACCCTCACTATATATGTCTTAAGCTAGCATTGACAGTCTTGGTTCATTTTCGACAAAAAAGTGACATCCATCATTGTTGCAGTGGACTCTTCATATGTGAGCTCCAAGCCTGTTGGCCACTTGTCTCATTCCGAGTTTCGGTGTACCGCAGAAGGAAATTTAGAAAATGTTGTAGGGGAAGGCTGAAAATGGACGTAACGTAATAGCCCGACATTTATCTTAACGCCTTATAAAAAAAGCGAGACGAGCCATGAACAAAATTGAAAATACAGCAAGACGTACCATGTGGTAAACCACGGGGCACACAATTTATCTTACACTTTTAATGCCATAGTACTAAGAGTGACGTAAGAGTAAACCTTATGTCAAAGCGTTACAATTTTTATTTCATTTGTGCCTCGGACATAAACTTTTCTTGTAAGAAAAGCATGCAAAAATGTAGAAATGATGGGAAAGCAACAATGCAATTGTTAAAAAAAATTCTAATCTGTGTTATTTGTATAAATGTATTCAGGAAGTGTAATAATATTATTGTACGGGATAGTAGTGTATATGAAATACAAATGGAAGTCAGAATAATGTTTCAACTGCATACACGTTTCGCACAAAGATATTTACTTTTTTTTGTGTAAACATGACTGATATTTTCATTCTATTACAAAGCGTGACAAATGGATCACCACGTTATATAGAGGCAAGAGATAATATTATTTCAAGATTTATTGTGGACTCCGTTATTCTTCAATTCAATTTAGAATCGCAATAATTTGAGACTTTAAAATAGATAATAAATTTTGATTTACATGTACAATAAAAAATAATTATATTTAAAACTGGCACAACACAATAAAAGGTGATAATGATGCAGTGTTTAGTAAGTAGCTTTAAAAAGCCGAAAAAAAAAGAACATGCGCACAAAAAAGTCGGTGCCAGTAATGTAACAAGTTTATTATGAAAGCAATCTACGTCCAATATCAGCAGGCAGACCATACTCCCCTATAATTTATTGCCAACCCTCCAGCCACTAAATTTCATTGTATTCAGAACTTTTCTGTTAAAAAATGAACTTGTAGAGTTTTAAATTAACCTCTGGGATACTGCAACAACCCTTAATTAACAGGCTGGAGAATGGAGACCGTGCAGAAATGTAGTGATATTATCCACAGGCTTAATAGAGTTCTAAATTCAGGATATGATGATAATGTTAAAGCAATGTTCCCGCCTGTGCGAGCTATAATACTTGACGGTAAGCTGGCTTTATAGTACAAGTGGTATTAGCTACGCGTATAGATTACTTTTTCTTCTAACGAGTGCTTATATTTCAAATTTAAATACATGTTTACATCCTTTTATATCAAAACTTCACGCACAAAACTTAACCTGTTATCTACTAAGAATGTATTATTTATTAAGCCTTTCTTATATTATTTACTTGCAAAGTAACAATTTTCGTACAGTCTATCTTTATGGAGATCAATCTGGAAGAGGTTTTATTATTTAATCCATCCTGTGAAGAAGTAATGGGCAGGGCATAGTTGCGCCCCACGGTAAGAGAAAATGCAGCAGATAAAAAAGGGTCCCTATTTTGTGGGCATAGTTGCGCCCCGTTCCCAGGTAGAGAAAGGGGATGGCATAGTTGCGCCCCGATGAAATAGGTAGAGAAAAAGACACTACGGAAACTCGAGCCTCGTAATCAGCCAACCTTATTGATTTCTTATTCGATTTAATATTTATTATCGATACCGTTAAAATGAATACCATGAAGTTAGCAATATTTTATTAACTGTTTTTCTACTGTTTATGCAGTGATTATTGATAGCCTACCGTTACAATGAACACCATGAAGTTGGCAGTACTTTATTAACTGTTTTTCTACTGTTTATGCAGTGATTATCAATAGCCTGCCGTTAAAGTGAACACCATGAAGTTAGCAGTACTTTATTAATTGACATATTGAAATGAGTGAGCCGTTGGAATATGGGGGCTTAGCAGTCTTTGACATTTTATTAATGATTTTCACACCTTCTGTGACGTATAGTGAGGTTAATTTAAAATGAATGTTAAGTTTAGTGAAAAGGGTAAAGAGTTAATAATTCACAATGGTTCTAAGTTTCAATTTTCGAAACCCTGTGCCGTAGGGTTAAGATATCGATGTAGAAACAAAAAATGCAGTTCATTTATTGTGTGTGATCGCTAAAAAAATGTTATTTTAAATAGTAAAATTGATCATACGCTAGGTCTATCTGATTTCAATGCAGCTATCACTGTAATATTTTTAAGTAATTTGTTTATATTATGACAATCACTTTCATGTGTACTATGTTCATCGGGGCGCAACTGTGCCATGTCCATTCTGCTACCTGATTTCTTAGGGGAGCAACTATGCCATGTCCCTTCTGCTACCTGGTTTCTTCGGGGCGCAATTATGCCGTGCCTAGGCCTCCCAATTGACCGCGGGGCGCAACTATGCCATACCGAGTTGCGCCCCGTTCCCATCAGGTAGAGAAAAGAGGTATGGCATAGTTGCGCCCCGATGAAAAAGGTAGAGAAAAAGACATTATGGGAACTTGAGCCTCGTATTCGACCAATCTTATTGATTTCTTATTCGATTTAATATTCATGGTCGATACCGTTAAAATGAACATGATGATGTTGGCAGTACTTTATTAACTATTTTCCTACTGTTTATGCAGTGATTATCGATAGGCTACCGTAAAAATGAACACCATGAAGTTAGCAGTACTTTATTAACTATTTTCCTACTGTTTATGCGGTGATTATCGATATCCTACAGTAAAAATGAACACCATGAAGTTGGCAGTACTTTATTAACTATTTTCCTACTGTTTATGCGGTCATTATCGATAGCCTACCGTAAAAATGATCACCATGAAGTTAGCAGTACTTTATTAACTATTTTCCTACTGTTTATGCGGTCATTATCGATAGCCTACCGTAAAAATGAACACCATGAAGTTAGCAGTACTTTATTAACTATTTTCCTACTGTTTATGCGGTCATTATCGATAGCCTACCGTAAAAATGAACACCATGAAGTTAGCAGTACTTTATTAACTATTTTCCTACTGTTTATGCGGTGATTATCGATATCCTACAGTAAAAATGAACACCATGAAGTTGGCAGTACTTTATTAACTATTTTCCTACTGTTTATGCGGTGCTTATCGATAGCCTACCGTTCAAATGAACACCATGAAGTTGGCAGTACTTTATTAACTGTTTTTCTACTGTTTATTCAGTGATTATCGATAGCCTACCGTAAAAATGAAAACCATGAAGTTGGCAGCACTTTATTAACTGACATATTCAAATGAGTGAGTCGTTTAAATATGAGGCCTAAGCAATTTTGACATTTTATTAGTGATTTTCACACCGTCATTGGCCCATAGTGAGGTTAATTTACCACTATAATATTTTCAAGTAATTTATTTAATTTATGACAATCACTTTCGTGTGTACTATGCCCATCAGGGCGCAGCTATGCCACGTCCATTCTGCTACCTGATTTCTTCGAGGCGCAACTATGCCATGTCCAATTCCCTACCTGATTTCTTCGGGGCGCAACTATGCCATGCCTAGGCCTAGCTATTGACCGCGGGGCGCAACTATACCATACCGGAAGTAATATAAATAAATTATTATTCATCGCTACCATCATCATCATCATCATCATCATCATCAACGTCATGTTTCACCAGAAAGGTGTAATGGTGAAGAAACTGTAGAACGGAGGAAAATTCTCTTAGAGTAGGTAATCACTTTGTGATTCAAGACGGGGCCATGTTCCTTCGGACCCCGGCCACTTAGTTACTCGTAATGAGTAATGTGGTTGGACATTGTGTCCTCTGTCACACATACTGTGACAGGGTACACGAAGGTAGGCCAACAAAGGGGAACAAGTTGGCAGAACTTAAAAATGAGAGGGATTCTAGTGGATAAAGCGCCAGCACGTAAAGCTGGAAACCCGGATTCGAGTCCCGGTGCCGGAGAGAAATTTTCTCCGTTCTATCGTTTCTTCACCATATGGAAATGCATAATTACTTCACTGAAACTCCATATGTACTTCCGTACATCATAGTAATAGAAAGGTTTTAACTCCTTATAGTCCACACCTGTGGAGTAACGGTCAGGGCGTCTGGCTGCGAAACCAGGTGGCCCGGGCTCGAATCCCGGTCGGGGCAAGTTACCTGGTTGAGGTTTTTTCCGGGGTTTTCCCTCAACCCAATACGAGCAAATGCTGGGTAACTTTCGGTGCTGGACCCCGGACTCATGTCACCGGTATTATCACCTTCATATCATTCAGACGCTAAATAACCTAGATGTTGATACAGCGTCGTAAAATAACCCAATAAAAAACTCCTTATACCTCTATAGCAGCATTCTCAACCTATGGTACGCATACAACTGATGCTACGCGAGTTACTGCTATTTAGTACTTAAAGTGTAAAATAAAAAGTATAAATTATAATTAAATATAAAAATATACAGCTGTTTTCTGAATATTATATCGAACAATTCATTGAATAAATTCAAGAAGCAACTGTTTCTTAGTTAAACAGATCCTAGGAGCGACGCATGACGTGTTCCAATAATAAATATGGTTAATGGTACAGCAAATATCCTAAGATATAAATGGAAAAAAAATGTTGAGAACCGCTGCGCTATAGGATTTGTGAGGTTTGTGACAATTTTAAAAGTTTTGTTAGTTACATTTATTTTGTCGGAAGTATCTCTATATTGCACATAATTCACATTTATTTTTTATAAAGGCAGCGTCCTCAGCTTGCTGTTTTTCGCCCCGAATTTACGAACGTGAATCCCTGATGTCGCTAGTGTCGAATAGCGTAGACCACTTATTTCGTAAGAGACTATATAGAGTGAATGATAAATAGGCTAGGTCTATATTACACCCGTAATGGATGATGATGATGATGATGATGGATAATTGTTGGTAAGTCACCAGGGAACCGGAGTATCTGGAGAAAACCCTGTGTTGCCTGGAGTAATCTGATAAAAAGTGTCAATTTTTTCAGGATAAATATGTCCTGCTTGTGAAGATCTAACGAGGGAACCGTTAAAGGTCGTGGTACTTGAATTTAATGAGAATGCTTATTTAAGCTAATTTTCGTTCTTTAAGAAACATGGTGATAGTCGTTCGTTTCGCTTCTTCTTCATTTACGAAATATGACTTGAAAATCGATGGTACTTATGCCGCATCTTACGCGCACTCGGATCCTCGCGACACCGTATGACAGCTCCTGCATTAATGCTCTTGTCACTGGGTGCTTGACCGTTTTCTTGATTGTTCTGTGATGTCTCAGTGTGGCTCTGAATCATTGTGATCCCATGTCCACGAAGGTCTGCATTTATTAGATTCTCGTGTACGATCAAATGAATCGCCCTCCCAAATCTGTGATGGTGTGTAAGTCAATCTTAAGTTACGGTCACACGTCGCTATTTTTGCAGCGCTGCAGTACAAAAAACTGCGCAACTCTCGTACTGCGACGTGTAAACAACGGTGCAACCAGAAATATAGCGGCTGCCGAACCTGCCGCCCGCTACTTTTTCATGCTGCGCGCAGTCTCAGAGTTGCAGCCGCAGCATTTTTGATATCAGTTTTATTGAAACTTTTGCTGCGGTTGCAACCAGTGTTGCCACTCATATGTGCCAATGATACTTTTATTGTTTGGATATATTTTAATGTTAGATGTGATGAAAATCAATTATTTCTAACAGATATTAAATGCACAACACAGTCTGAGTATTTTTGCTGACGATATAATTCATTGTTTTAATTTTCCGTAGCGTATTTCCAAACAGGAGGGTTACCAACATTGATTACGTGAATATGCTGTTGGTTATCATTTAAGTGTATAGGCGTTTTTAAAAGCTTTATAATAAAAATAATGCCAATTTCTCAATACTAGTTAGGACAGAAAAGCAAATAATAAATAAGTAAGCTTTCGCATGAGTTTCTTAATAACGCGAACATAACCACAAAATGTATATTGAGAAGTCAACACGGAGATGGAAACCTGCAGCATGACTGCGGATGCAAAAGTAGCGCCTTGTGTGTGAACAGACTCGCAACCTCTTGTTGCAACTTTTGCTGCACTCGGGTTGCGCAGCACGAAAAGTAGCATGCAGCATTCTACTTTTGGCTTACGTGTGAACACGACGCGCAACTTTTGCAGCTGCAGTACAAAAGTTGTGCAACAAAAGTAGCGACGTGTCACCGTACTTTTAGTAAATGCACGCAGTTCCAGATTATTGAACATGGTACAGGGCGCATATAAATACATAAAAATACTCAACTTGTTAAGGTACTATCATGTAATACGAAGAGATCTTACCAGTTAAGGTTGCTCTAATAAATAGTCTACAATAATCTCAAAAGTTTTAGATATGTTACACTCTAGTTGATTTCAGTTAACGTGTAGTCAAATGCATTTTATAGCATTCGAAGTTAATGACTTTTCCGATCGAAACAGGACAATTAAAGTATTTAAATTGATGGGAATTATTAATCTTCTACAACTATTATCATATAAAACATCGTAACCTTGAAGTTAATCTGCAAAATCTTCTTTACGAAAATCGGATTAAACTACAAGTGTCACATTTATCATAAAATTGTTTAATTGGTTTAAGTTTGGAAAAGGTTAAAAACTTAGAACTGTTTTACGAGTTAAGGTTTTCCATCACTGAGTAAGAAAATAACAGAATTAAAAGTTTAGAGAAAGATACAAGTTTGGGAACTTGGAGAAGTAACTGCTCCAGCAGTTAGAAGTGAAAGAACCCGGCAGGTAGTATGCTAAACTTTTTGTCCATTCTGGTTGTCTGGATAATTTCATAGAGTCATGAAAGAAGGGGAGAGGGACAGAAAAAAGGAAGATAAAACGTGAAAGTAAGGAAGCAAATACAACCTAACAAACTGAAGGAGAAAATTAAGGTTACGGTTGTGGCGAAGGGAATGATGCCATGGGGATTCGAGCATCCTATGTATTATGCAGCAGGAGTTTTTCTTTGTAAAGATAGGGGTGACCTACCCCAAGAAAGCAATCAGCTCTGCGGAAAATAGCAATGATTTTGTCTTGAGTGTGAGTTGCTTCTTTATTTATGAGTCAGTATTTTATAGCTGTATTCGTTGTACTCATTATTATTATTATTATTATTATTATTATTATTATTGCTGTTGTACTGATACTTGTGTGGCTTGAATTTCTAGAATTGCGAGACGTTAATCATCATAAAAATTAAAAAAAAAAATATATATATATATATATATATATATATATAAAGAAGAACCGGATTTTGTTCTGCCAGAGGAAGCGACATTCAGAAATTACCCCCAGGTCACAACAGGTTTTTCGGTATCTGGTTACACAGATTTGTAGCTGCTCTCGATGTCGAGATGTTACTGAGAGAGGCCATGCGACACGGCTAACTTTATGCAAAGCTCAGGCACCCTGTTATGGTAAGCAGAAAAGAGGAAAAAAAGAGGAATGATTAGTTTGTATTCAAGGCCATGCTCTTGGTCAGGGAGCTATGAATGAATAAAGTTCGTAGATATTAAACAATTATTTTGGTTTCGATTTGTGAAAAGGATTGATGTAAATAGGTTACCAAAGAGGATTTTGGGAGGGTCCCTACAGGCAAGAAAAGAAGAGAAAGCACTCAGAGTACATTGCTAGACAATGTTATCTATCTATCTATCTATCTATCTATCTATCTATCTATCTATCTATCTATCTATCTATCTATCTATCTATCTATCTATCTATCTATCTATCTATCTATCTATCTATCTATCTATCTATCTATCTATCTATCTATCTATCTGTCTGTCTGTCTGTCTGTCTGTCTGTCTGTCTGTCTGTCTGTCTGTCTGTCTGTCTATCTATTCTTGAGTAGTTAAGGCCATCAGGCCTTCTCTTCCACAACACCAGAAATACAAATAAAAGAAATAGAAAGAAAAATGACATTATAAACAAAGTAAAGCCACACAGAAATATACACAGGTTGCAGTCCCACAAACTTTAGATGAGTGATTAAGTATCGTAATTAATTATAACCTAACTAATTAATTAACATAAACAAGAAACTTGCAATTTTATTCTAGAGTAAAAAACACAAATCTACACTTCTGGCAATACCAAAAAAGCATTAAATAAGAAAGTCCCTGACGTCATTAGGTAAGGAATTCCGGAAACGAGGTATTTCTATAGTGTAGGAGGATGAGTATAAAGACGTTCTGTGTTGAAATATAGAAAGAAGTACTTGATGCCGGTTTCGAAGAATTGCAAGAAATTGAAAGCGCGAAAAGAGATAATTCAGAGTAGAAGTATGCATGATTCTAAATAGAATATACAGTGAATCTATTGTTCTTCGTTCATTCAGACGCACCCCTGAAAGTAACTGGAGGGAAGGCCAAATTTACGAGTATTGCAGATGAATCGTATGCACACATTATGAACACGCTGTAGTCTCTCTGCTAATAGTGAACTTATATTAGTCAGCAAGAAATCGCAATAATCAAAATGGGGCATTACAAGCGTCTGAATAAGATTATTTTTTAGACTAAGTGGTAGAAATTCTTTCATAGGAAATAAGGAGTAAAATTTATGGAAGTGAGAAGATCGCTTGGGGATGAGAAAAATTAATTTGGCAGGGAGGAATTTAAATTGTATAAAAATTGAACACGAAACCTTTGAAACCTGAATGTTATGCTATCTATGATTATTTCGTTCATTATTAGTTGAGATACAGTAACTCCACAGCACTAGGAATTTCGTTCTCTTCCGAAAGATATTATGTTAAGATTTTTATCGCTTCTTATTTTAGCTGCATCACTAAGGCATACGTTTGAACTTCTGAACTTTTGATCAAGGCAGTGGATCATTCCTGTGTGTGGTACTTAATGAACCAATTACTATTACAAATCTTGTAATACACTTTCAAAGGAGAATTATTTTAAAAGTGTATTATGAAAATAAAATTATGTGGATCAGCCGTCTGAGATAACAAATCATATTTTGCCGTGTCTCTCTACATTGTACGAACTTGAAATGGAGTTATCACAATCCCCCATTATACTCTCAAATTGAGTTCTCACACAACGTTAGGGAACTAAACGCAACTTTGATGCGTTCATCTTCTTAGACGTAGAGTATTACAAGTAATTAAAGGAGAATTTTATTTTCGCGTAAATTAATTCAATCAAGACAGGCATACCTTCAAAGAGTTCCTCGTATTAGCTATAATGCCAAGAGCTTTAGTGACAGACGCAGAAGGAAACAAAGGGGATATTTTGCTGCCATGTTGGTGTAAATTTCACGTTCTATGTTTAGTAAATTGAAAGGTTAATATGACATGTCTCTGTTAATTAGTACAAAGTGAATTATTTCAGTAAAAATGTATAAAGAATTTCTGTGTATAGTTGAGAATACTCAAGTACAGCGTTTCTCAAACTGTTTTGAAGTGGGGACCACTTTTTTAAGTCAGAACAGTCCGCGGACCACCTTGCTCAACACATTGTTGAAAAAATTCGACAGGTTTACTTTTTAAATTTACGTGTTTCGTCTCTAATAGCAGTTTCAAATTCGCGGGTTTCATACACTCGTTTGAAAGCACTTAGTAACAAATAATACACCGAAATTTCGATTCACTCTCATTGTCACACCAAGTAAGTCCAAGTTCCAAATATCTCTTGTCATATTTACGAAAGTATTTTTTCTTTGAACAGTACCACTAGGACTAGATATTTATTTAAGGGCACTAGAATCACTGATATTAATATCTTCACACGCAGCTTCTGAACTATTAGCACTGCCTAAATAAAGGGTATTATTACGTTCCTTTCTTTTCAAAGGTCCGGATCGAAGCCAGTTTCCCATTGTGTATAGTGGGCACTATTTAACACAGATATAGACAACTACTAGCGTGTACCATATAAGAAGGATTTCAAACAACTGCAAACAGGCCAGTAACGAATCAACAATGCACAGAATTTGTCATAAGTTACTTGTAATTGGCTAAAAAAAAATATAATTTGAATAGTATTGTAATTTCAATTCCTGATTCTGATTCGCCCGGATTTTAAAATATTGTAGACGGAGTCTAAAATTTCTTATATCGTCATCTACAAAAACAGAAAAAAAAATTAATGCAGAAACATGCCCGATTTTCAACAAGTAAAGATGCAATTTGACACGTGGTGTAAGACGTACAGTACGTGACTATTTCAATATACAGACTGGGTGTCGGCAAAACTATTAAGAAAGTCATAAATACATGAAAAGGTTCGGTATTTTGGTCCTCTCTTGTGAATTCGGGTGGTCCCTAGCTGGTTTACAGGTGCAGCGCCAGTGTGCAGGGAAAAGCTGGCGAGAAACACCACGTTTATAGTGCTTTAAATCCCTCTTTTGTTGCTGAGAGTAGAGTGGGTAGGGTAATAAATTTCATAAAATGTCAGTACTGAGAGAAAAAGTGAAAAGTGACTGCCATGTGTCATTTCCAATCTGTGAGATTTTCAGCTATAGTGCGATACGCAATTCGTTTGAATTTTATTTTTCCTTCTGTCTTTTTTGAAGGACCACAAGGGCAGACTTCGAGGACCACAGGTGGTCCGCGGACCATAGTTTGAGAAACGCTGCTCAAGTATGTAGTGAATGTGAAACTGAGTTGCCTAGAATCAAACACCACTTCATTAAAAAATCTGATTTGTCAGAAAAGACGAAAAACTGATGCAGGTAGGCTCCAAACGGTAATTTTACTACCTAAGTTAAGGCAGATAAATGCCAGTTTGACTCCAAACGAGCAGTTTGTCACATTCCCTGCAAAATTCAGGACTGAAACATACCTTAATTCCATATTTCATAATTTGGAGAAAGTGCAGTTTGGTTGTAGGGTATTCAGTTAATTTTGTCGTGTTACATCCCGCGACAAGGGCGGATGGCTTATCTTTGAGAAAACCGCGAGTTATATCCCACTTACGAAAACCAATATATTTTGTTATGCCCTTTTTGGCATAGCAACAAATTTATCAAGACAACACAAACGAATTAGGCACTGCATTGTACTTCCTGACTCTCTGACATGTTTATGGATAAGAGGGATTCCTTATTTAGAATGTGATCTCAGGCTTTTGAAATAATTACAATTCAGATATGCACTATTACTAAATTTATTAACAAAATATCAAAGTAGAACAGATAAATATAGAGTATTGAAATTGAACGATTATTTATGAAGTATTAATATTACTGTTCATTTTAAAGTATCAGAATGAACTAGTTAAATGTAAAGTACAAGATTTGAACTGTTGATTTTACTTACAGTTGACTGTAGGGCGAACCCTGGTGCTATTCAGAGATGATGCCATTTTCTGCCTTCTTTCTGGACATCGCACAGTGTGTAATTTCAAGCAGCTAGCCGGCCAAAAATCAATTTTCACACCCCATCTTTAATTCTAAATTCTTATATAGACGTGTTTATAACACTCCAAAGTATAATATCCAAGTGTAGACAGATGCTTACATCTGTTAAGGGACCCTCACAACAGAGCGAAAGTTGCATGTCTCCGATAAGATCATTTAAGCTGTAGAGGCAGGCTCGCAGTTTGTATTTCGATGATGCAAAGTGAGGAAGTTAATATATATATATATATATATATATATATATATATATATATATACAGTATGGATATATTATAAGAAGGTATATACTTACAAATAAACTAATTCTTTTGCTGAAAATTATTATCTTGTTGCCTAGAATAAGTTTTTGAATAAACATGTGCAGAGAGTCAAAGTTCTATCTTATTACATTACTTTGAGTTGAATTTTAAAAGGTGTAGCCCTCTATCACCTCGCTAAAATTTTGTGGAGATATTCATTATGCTTTTCTGAGCAAGACGTCGTGATTTTTTTCTGCAACCAGATGCAGACAGAAAAACTATTAATTATTTTCAGACACCATGCGCTCCGTAATCCGGAGAGCTGTTTTCCAGGTATGGAACAAGAGCGAGAAAAAAGTGAAATTCTCAAATATAATTGAACATTTTGGTCTCAAAGATTACTCTGAAGACATTTTACAGTCAATAAAAAATTAATTAAATTTCTATGCTCGAAAATTCGATTACGGTGGGAAAAATACAGCATGAATGAGAAATTTATCTTAAAATATAATGTGGTATGTTTGAACCAAGATGCAAAGTCTGAGAATAAAATATATAATACTTTGAAATCTACTACAAAACAATTCCAATTTGAGTCTGCCCGTACAAGCATTCGGGGACGTCCACGTAAACTTTTCGGAGAACTGAGCGAAAGATCAAAACGGAAAAAATTTAGTCCACTTTTTAAAGAAAGATCACCAAAAGAAAAGCTTTCTGCTGCCCATATGAATTTCAGAACTTCTAGGAAAAGAGATGCGGCCAATATTGTAGGAGAGCTTTTACTTGTATCACTTCAACGTGCGACAAAATCGAGAAAAAGACGTGAAAATTTATTTTGCAGGAACGACCAACAATTGTCACCTAATAAGGATCTCGCTTTGATTACTGATTTACAGTTGACCTCTAATCAATATAAAGAATTAAGGGAAATGCAAAATTTATAACAGTTAATTTAGATCCATCGTTTTATTTATTGCGAAACACTGAAGATAGGATAGGTTCAGGCAGGAAAGGGGACTACTTGTTGACGTGATAAAACAAAGTAGTCGGAATAAAAATGATGCAAATACCGCAAGAAGATTTTTCAGGGAGGTTTCCACTTTCGCATATATTACAGGAATAGATGGAAATTTAATAAGTCGTTTTATCACTATCAGAAACCTTTTTCTTGAGGTTTTGCAGTACTGATGAACGGGCACTTGACATATATGCAAGGGAGACAAGGGAATTATATTTATTGCCTGCACAAATAGTATTATATGCCCACAACCCTTCACAAACTCTTGGCTCATGGACAGAAGGTCACATGACACTATTATACCTGCTGGCAAACTATCTGAGGAAGCCCAGGAAACGAGGAACAAATACTATATTAGACTTTTCAGAGAAGTCTTCGAAAGAAAAACATCAAGAAAGACACAAATACCGATCTTTTACTGAAGCTACTTATTTCTTTGGACCCTTACATCATCAGCTTAAAGAAATTAAAAAGAGAAAATCGCTGTCGATTTTAATAGTAGTGCTGCTGTTCTCTCCGAGCCTCTATTACTCGGTGCTGCCGAAGGAAAGACTAGCAGCGAGGATACAGATTCTGATGGGGATGTATCTGACGTCTGAACGAGTAAGATATGTAGCAATATTCCTTCGTCTTACGCTTTCAATTTTAAGCGCATTCCAAATTATGGACATTAATTTATTTTTTCACTCAAATCTCTTTTTTTTTTACAACAGTAAAAATAGTTGTTATTTTCATTTTCATTATTGAAAACTTATCTACTTCAATAATTGAAGTTGCATACCAAATTTTATGAAAATTGAGCGATTAGTTTTCTAGAAATGATTTTTGGCCGGCTAGACTCGCTAAATTACACACAGTTACGACGACCGCTGTTGGATGACCGCTGTCTTGACCAATGACTAATGAACCAAAGGGATTCCTACGTTTTCCTATGTTAAATAAAATGAACATATTCTCAGAATCTATTGCACTTAAGCTTCTGAAATATTTACAATATATATATGTATATATATTTGTTCTGAGTATTCTGAAGTTTTTTTTTTTTTTTTTGCAAAGTTGTTTCTTGCTTCAGATAAAATTTACTAAAAATTCCTGCGTTTTTTTATATTTTACATTTTAAGAAACAGTATCTCAATGTCGGGGACTCAAGTACTCATACGATAAGTCTCCAGAAAATGTTCCTTTTATTTAACTTCAGGAATAGATACGGACTCCGCATCTTCCTAACGTGGTCGCACAGAAGACATTTTTGTGTAACATCTTAAATTTTAATTTTAACGTAATTGGTTTTCCTGAAATTTATACGCGTAAAGGATGATATATTTCTTTCGGTAGACATCGTGTTTCTTTCTAGTTCTTTATCTGAAAATTGGAAGATGTTTCACAGCCTAATTTTTTTTTTAAACAGATTAAAATTCTTAGCTGGAGAACATTATACATACCATGGCTCTCCCTCATTGGAATAAATGTCTTTGTCTTGAGCACCCCTAGCTGGGAAACGGGGATGATGGGGGTGCGAGTCTCTACGTTAATACGCGAGGATATCCAGTGTTTGCTGCCTTGCGTTCCAGTCTCTGGAACTTTAACTCAATTATACACAAGCTTATACTTGTTATAAGCCTTGGGAATACAGGCTGGAGGAGCTGCAGGTTCCATACCTATGTCATTGTGGTTGCTGGTTTATGTAAGAGTTTCTACGGATAAACCTAAACTTCGGAGTAAAGTAAATTGCATTACGTTCGAGAACAGAGGAAATGAAATCAAGAGCATGACCGAGTAATTCATACGCTTCTGTCGACGGAATACTCTGAATCTTCCAGGTGCCAACACCCCCTTCACCAATTACTCAAGAGGTGAAGACATTTCGTTATAACTTACAAGGGGATAAATGTTGCTTTAGCTGGAATGGAATATCTTACCTTATTATACAGAGAGAGGCAGCGAGAAGTTACAGCACTATGCAGGGGACGTATTTGTTGAGCGAAAATTATTACGTAGTGTTGCATTAATACAGTTATTGAAAATTATTTGCGTTATTTGTGACTCCACACGTCAACTAAGCACATCGTACGCTTCCCGCTGTCCGCGCACTCCATCCCCACCACTCGGGAATTTTAGGCTTACTGTAATGAAACTGAACGCCCGGCCGCGCTGCTTCTGCTTACCGGTAAGTCGAGCAATGGATTGCGGGCAATCTGTTCTTTCTTTCGTCTTCATTTCTTCCTTTTTCTTTCTTTCTTTCCTTATTCTTTCTTTCTTTTTCTTTTTTCCATCAATTTTTCTTTCTGTTTTTATCTCTTTTTCTTTCTTTCCTTCTTCGTCTCTGTTTCTTACGTTTGGTCTTTTTCTTCTTTTCTCTTTCTGTCTTTCTTTCTTTCTTCTTCCTTCATTTATTCCTTTTTTCTTTCTTTCTTTCATTAGTTTTTTCTTCCTTTCTGTCTTCCTTCTTTCTTACTTTCTGTCTTTTTCTTTATTTCTTTCTTTTTATTTCCCTTTTTCATCATTTTTTCTTTCTGTTTTCATTTCTTTATGTTTCTTGCTTTCTTCCTTTCTATCTTTCTTCCTTTTATTTTCTTCCTTTCTTTCTTTCTTTTTATTTCTTTCTTTCATCAATTTTTCTTTCTGTTTTTATCTTTTCTTTCTTGCTTTCTTCGTTTCTGTGTTTCTTACGTTTGTTCTTTTTCTTTTTTTCTCTTTCTGTCTTTCTTCTTCCTTCATTTCTTCCTTTATTCTTTCTTTCTTTCCTTAGTTTTTTTCTTTCTTCCTTCTTTCTTACTTTGTCTTTTTCTTTATTTTTTTCTTTTTATTTTCCTTTTTCATCATTTTTTCTTCCTGTTTTCATTTCTTTATGTTTCTTGCTTTCTTCCTTTCTATCTTTCTTACTTTTCTTTACTTTCTTTCTCTCTTTTTATTTCTTTCTTTCATCAATTTTTCTTTCTGTTTTTATCTTTTCTTTCTTGCTTTCTTCGTTTCTGTGTTTCTTACGTTTGTTTTTTTTTCTTTTTTTCTCTTTCTGTCTTTCTTCTTCCTTCATTTCTTCCTTTATTCTTTCTTTCTTTCCTTAGTTTTTTTCTTTCTTTCTTCTTTCTTACTTTGTCTTTTTCTTTATTTCTTTCTTTTTATTTTCCTTTTTCATCATTTTTCCTTCCTGTTTTCATTTCTTTATGTTTCTTGCTTTCTTCCTTTCTATCTTTCTTACTTTTCTTCTCTTTATTTTTTTCTCTTTGTGTGCCTCTCTTTTTATTTCTTTTTTTCATCAATTTTTCTTTCTGTTTTTATCTCTTTTTCTTTCTTGCTTTCTTCGTTTCTGTGTTTCTTACGTTCGTTTTCTTTTTTTCTCTTTCTGTCTGTCTTTCTTTCTTCTTCCTTCATTTCTTCCTTTTGTCTTTATTTCCTTAGTTTTTTCTTTCTTTCTTGTTTTTTCTTTCTTTCTTCCTTCTTTCTTACTTTCTGTCCTTTTCTTTATTTCTTTCTTTTTATTTCCCTTTTTCATCATTTTTTCTTCCTGTTTTCATTTCTTTTTCTTTCTTCCTTTCTTCCTTTCTATCTTTCTTACTTTTCTTCTCTTTCTTTTTTTCTCTTTGTCTTTCTTTCTTTTTATTTCTTTTTTCATCAATTTTTCTTGCTGTTTTTATCTCTTTTTCTCTCTTGCTTTCTTCATTTCTGTGTTTCTTACGTTTGTTCTTTTTCTTTCTTTCTTTCGTTCTTTCTTTCTTTTTTTTCTTCCTTTCTTCCTCTGTTTCACTTCCCTTACAGACCTCTGCACTGCGATGTAGAGGTCTCTGAATCCACACTAGACATCTTCACATGGCAGGCCTCCTTGGCCGCCTGGTCCGCCCATAAGTTAAACGGCATTGCTCGCAGTATCTTCCGAGGTCGAACTTCGGTCCCTTAAGAATAAATGCTTATCATAGTTGAGAGCCTAATTTTCATCTAATGACCCTGAGTCATTATACAGGCTAATAGCTGAGATGGATGCTCACATCAGCAGGAAAGGGAACGTCTGCGTCTGCCCGTCACGCAGGCTGCTGCAGACACTCCAAATGTAATCGAGTTGTACACAGGACGCATCCAGTCAGCTTCTGCTGCGTAGCGAGTTAGTGGTGACGGTGGTTATTATTAATTGGAATTCTGCACTTAGTTGTAAACAAATTACAAGGTCCTTTCTCTGAGTGGGGAGACAACTCCCGAGACATTACTGCGGAATGGTTTTGTAAGGCCAGGCATTATGTAGGAGCTAACACTCAGCATTCATCTTGTACACTCCTGGAATTACTGTGGCGTTTTGTGCTGAGTATATAGCAGTTTAACAACTCGGCATCTTCAGTGTTCATTGTAACTTCACTATACCGGATGGTCCAAAAAACCCCGTGTTTTTGTGAACAAATATGCAGAATATTAATATTTCTGGGAGTAATATAAAAGCATTCTTTCAGTAGAAGAGAATGTACACCTCATCCTGCTCAAGATTTTTCCGTGGTTTCCCTTGAGTAATAAGACAAATGTCGGGTTGAGCCCTAAAAGAAATGGGCCACGGACCACTTCCCTTCTCCCAGTCTTTCTCTTCTACTATCACAAAGAACTTTGCTAATTTCTTAGATTATTTCGTTTATATGACGTCATTCCATTTTAGACCAATGAAGTGTAATGACATTTTGAATTCCAACCAATCACAGTCACACTTTGCGATAATTTTTGCAGCTAGATTTATCGCTATCAATTTATCGCATGGTCGTTCTTTTGTTTAGTCGTTGTCGCCAACTGTTTGCCCGTGAATTGATGATCATGAATACATTAAGATGCAGCTACACGATTAAGCTTTTCTTTCAACTTTAAAGCAATGAATGCAAGATTGGTATTTAATTTTAATTAATATATTTACGCAGTGAAGACGACATTCAAAACGGCGCACCATGTAGACACAAAATCTTCATGCATCACGTACCTTTTAAATTTGATTCTTTCAATATTCTTCCCAGATTGCATGTATACGCGATTGGAATATTGAACTGTGTAGATGTAGCTTTAGTTCCGTTACACACTACAGCGAAAATGCGTTTGTCAAGCTATAAAAAATTCTTTCGTGTAGCACTGATTGTAAGTAACGGTCGAAATAAGACACAGCTGACATTGGTCCTGCTCCCACAGGTAAATAACCTATAAGTAGCCTATAAAATTTGTATTTTGTAAATGAAATGAAACACTTAATAGAAAGTCAGATGTTCAAATTTATGTAACATATCAAATCCAATGACCTTGCATAGTAATAATAAGGTCTTTTCATCAAACTGCCTTCCGTATGGCGTAATAAAATTCGTGTTTTAATTAGGCCTATCTATACAGAGATGGCTTCACTGTGTAGCAACATGTCTCGCTGTGAATACATAAGCATTGGTATATAGCTGTCCCCAATGTTACTGTTAAATTAAATTATGATTTCAGCAGATAATGAAAATGTATTTACTCGTATGTTATAATAATAAGAGAAAAATGCAGTACATGTAATTAACATTGTTAAACATGTATTTCGCAATTGGCATTACTGAATAATAACATCGAATTTCTTTATTGCAGTAATCGATATTCATCTACGAGTATTTCAACTTCACAATGTCTGAATATGTTAAATATTCGTTAATATACAATTATTAACATTCTGTGATCGAATTTTAGGGATATATTATTTACATTTTTATTTTATTCACGAAATAGTCCTAATAAATGCCACTCGAGGTCTGAGATTTCCCAGATAAATCTGAGACTTCTCGTGACATTACTACAGATAATCCTATAATATGATAATAGGGGTAAAATAAATATACTGTAAGTTCGCAGGGCTAACGGCTTCGAAGCTGGGTACCTGGTTCTAATGAAGTGCATAATAGCAATATAACATGGGGGCATGAGATAGTTACTCTGTCAGTCATAATAAATTCACTTCAATTAACTTCCCCAATGTAAAAAAAAAATAGATAATGTAGTTGACTTTATGAAGTAACATAATTAAAGTCCACTATTGTGTAGACGTACAATTTTACTAAACATAAAAAATGCAACATGTTTATTTGCAATTCAGCTAATGTAATTTGTAGGCCTACTTTTCTTG
Source organism: Periplaneta americana (assembly GCF_040183065.1). Classification (NCBI taxonomy): domain Eukaryota; kingdom Metazoa; phylum Arthropoda; class Insecta; order Blattodea; family Blattidae; genus Periplaneta; species Periplaneta americana. The sequence continues at coordinate 49,433,454 of NC_091123.1, forward strand.
CATATAGTCTTAACAATTTTTTTTCTGTGCCTTACTTACATAGATAGAGAGAGAACAGTTTCCTTGGGGGGGGGGGCAAAACCATAGAATCCCCATATAACGGGGTTATGGTGCACACCATTTACTTCATCCCCCCGTTATAGATTAACCGTGGTACAGTATATCGGAATATGATCATTTAATAAAGGTATTTTCGGGGGCATGTTTCTTACAGAGTTATGTCTACTGGATGTTCAGTTCAAAGTGTGTCATGGCTCGCTGTATGCCGTCATGTGGCTAGCCGATGAGCCTAGAGAATTCAATCTTCCTACACTTCCGCAGAGGTGTATAACCTATGAGGCAGAGAAGTTGCCTAGCAAGTACGGCATTCATTCTGAAGAGTACGTACCGATACGTACTGTAACGACGGTAGTGGCAGGAATGTGAACTGTTTGGAAATACGTACTGTCGGGATATGGGAGGAGGGTTAAGACGATTACTTACGTATTTGTTGACATTAACTTCGACGGTCAACTTGGACACGGAGCATTTGATTTGTGTTGTGAAATGTTACCGTACGCAACCGATGATAACAAATACCCTGCGTACGACTTGCCGGCGCAAAACACAGTTCGAAAGAGGTTATGGTAGCACACAGACCGTACAGACCGCCATCTGTTGCTACGACGTTCAAGTTATACCGTACACGTTCTCAAGTTCAGATTGAAGAACGCCTTAAATAATAGACAACTTCTCTAACATATAAGCTGAAACTCGCTTCAAATCGGTGACTCAACAACGGTGACGTCATGACACACTTTGAAATGAACATCCAGTATATCCGCGAGTTGTATAGGGCTTGATCTGTAGATCTACTACAAATTATAATAGGGCATAACTTAAAAAAATCTCCCTCTTTTTGTCTCTCGTACAGAAACACATGCCACACATCAATAAAACTACGTAACAGTGCTAACAGAAACTTTTTATATGAAGCTTATCTTCCTGAAGATATCATATGAAATGTAAACTCTAATTATTTTATTTAATCTCGTCTTTAAGTTTAGACATTATTCCGGAATCACTTTTCTTCTTTTCAGCATTGTGTGCAGTATGTTATTCATATTTCTCAAAGTGGCGGCCTCAACATCACCAGACTACTAACACATCAGTACAGGCTGTTACAAAAGAAACATTACAGTGCTTTCATTCCTCAAGTGAGGTATGGAAATTCCTATACAGGGACATCATTTTATTTTTACTTCAATTTTTATTGTACCTGAGTTTTTTAATGTACTTCACTCCCACCCTTTCTACTAATGAAGTTCCAACTCCACACAGAACCAAGACCGCAGATAGTAAGCAGTACTGAGTTACTGAGTATAGTACGTTCCAGAAATATGTTCGCGTTTTCCGGTGACGAAAGAGCTTTCAATATTGAATCATATTTTCGCACAGGTACGTCCATTTGCCTACGTCGCATCCTGATTTCCCCCACCTGCTTCTGCTCGCCCCTCTGTAAAAGCAGGGCTGTTTTAGCTCTTTTCTGAAAACATTAATTTCTGTTAGGAATTGGAAGTTTACGTAATATTATACAGCTGTTTAATTTAACTTAAATAAAAGGGCCTCGTTAAGTAATTAACTGTCACATGATTTCCTCCCTTTCTACAATCCAGCGGCATAACCACTTGGACGGACAGTAGAGAGCATGTCTGAGTAATTTTATATTTTCAGGTCGGGCAGAAGTGAAGATTAAATTTACAGTACGTAGAGTAGGTACAGAATTATTTCAACATGAGTTACTAGTACGAAGGACGAAACTGGCAATTGGAATTATATGCAGTAGTCTATAGTGCGGTAATATGCACAAAAGAACTGAAGCCTGTATCGAAATGAACGGCCACCATTTTCAAAATTGTGTTTAAATATTCATATTATGATTATTTTTCAATTTAACTTCTTTCTCTATATTGTACGCTAATGTGCTGTAGACAGTATAATATACGCAGCATAATGAATACGTTCGCATGGATAACTCACTTCGTGAGTAAAAACACTTATTCTTAATACAGTACTGTACTTTGATTAAAGAAAAACCTAATGAAAATTATCAAACTCAAAATCGCGATATTTCCTAGTTTACGTAAATGGATGAACTACTTTTCTTCCTTTCTATACCTAGTAGAGTGATTTGTGTTTTACGCCAGTATCATAGAACTCCAGTCGTGGAGGGGGGAGCAAGCGGTGTTTCCGGTTCTCTAAAGGTATAGACAGGTTAATATTAAAAATGTTAGTAAAAATAAAATGATGTCCCTGTACATTTAGAAATTTAAAATAAATATTATAGTCCAGACACATGATCTGAAGACATTAATTCGTCAATTTAAGCACAGAAACTAATCATAAACAAAAGCAAAAAATATCTTTTGAATTCAATATTTTCTAACGTTAATAGAAAAAAAGAGTTGCGACAAGTTTGGGGGAACAGTGCCCTCCTATGCCCCCCATAACTCCGCCTATGTTTACTTATAATCAAGTAATGAATAAAATTATTGGTTGCTAATGAGCTGCTTGTGACAGTGAAGTCATTAACTGTCTCGCTTTACGGCACTTAGAAGTGATGTTACTTTCTTCATGTACTGCATTACAGCTGCTTAGCTGTTCTTGGTTCGTGAAGGCCTTCGCTGATGTAAACAACGCAATTTGATGACTCGTAGATATACTTACTTACAAATGGCTTTTAAGGAACCCGAAGATTCATTGCCGCCCTCACATAAGCCCGCCAGCGGTCCCTATCCTGTGCAAGATTAATCAAGTCTCTATCATCACACCCCACCTCCCTCAAATCCATTTTAATATTATCCTCCCATCTACGTCTCGGCCTCCATAAAGATCTTTTTCCCTCCGGTCTCCCAACTAACACTCTATATGCATTTCTCGATTCGCCCATACGTGCTACATGCCCTGCCCATCTCAAACGTCTGGATTTTAAGTTCCCAATTATGTCGGGTGAAGAATACAATGCGTGCAGCTCTGTGTTGTGTAACTTTCTCCATTCTCCTGTAACTTCATCCCGCTTAGCCCCAAATATTTTCCTAAGCACCTTATTCTCAAACACCCTTAACCTATGTTCCTCTCTCAGTGTGAGAGTCCAAGTTTCACAACCATACAGAACAACCGGTAATATAACTGTTTTATAAATTCTAACTTTCAGAATTTTGGACAGCAGACTGGATGATAAGAGCTTCTCAACCGAATAATAACACGCATTTCCCATATTTATTCTGCGTTTAATTTCCTCCCGAGTGTCATTTATATTTGTTACTGTTGCTCCGAGATACTTGAATTTTTCCACCTCTTCGAAGGATAAATCCTCGTAGATATACAGCTGATGTAATTATACTCGCAGAGCTTTTTATAATCATTTATCAGTATTCAGAATGCAAGGACAGTTTTCATGGGGTTTGGAAGAAGTAATTTGTTTTCGTTAACAACCTTATGAAACAAAATGTTAAAATTAGGCCTACTGTAATTTTTATTTCAATCAAATTTTTGTAGTATTGTTGTTTAGTCAACTGTCCGAAGACAGGTGTGAACCCCACAAATGATACCAAGAAGGCACCAATTATGAGGTAACTAGGCCAGGAGATAATGAGGTAGAGTGGCCAGTACCTCTCCTCCTCCGTTGCATATATCGACCACTAGCTACATATTACACTAGTCAGACTTCAGATGTATTTTTGCACAGGGACATCATTTTTGCTAACATTTCTAATATTAACCTGGCTGCACCTTTGGATTAACGATTGAGAACCGGAAACACCGTTTGCTACCCCTTTCCACGACTGGAGTTCGATGACACTGCCGTAAAATACAAACAAATCACTTTACTAGGTATAGGAGGGAAGTAAATTAGTTCATCCATTTACGTAAACTAGAAAATATCGCGATTTTGAGTTCCATAATTTTCATTAGGTTTATGTTTAATCAAGATACAGTACTGTATTAGCCTAACAGTAAGTGTTTTTACTCTCGAACTGAGCTATCCATTCGGACGTATTTATTACGCAGTGTATCTTATACTGTCTACAGCACATTAGCGTACAATTTAGAGAATGAAGTTAAATTGAAAAATAATTGTAATATGGATATTTAAACACATTTTTTAAAATGGTGGCCGTTCACTTCGATACAGGCTTCAGTTCCTTTGTGCATATTATCGCACTATACACTTGTACCTAATTCCAATTACCAGTTTCGTCCATCGTGTTGACTCACGTTGAAATAAATCTGTACCTACTCTATAAAAGAGTACCTTACGTACTGTAAATTCTGTCCGATCCGAAAAGATAAAATTACTCAGACATGCTTTCTACTGTCCGTCAAAATGGTTTTTTAGTTGGTTATTTAACGACACTGTATAAACTACGAGGTTATTTAGCGTCGATGAGATTGGTGATAGCGAGATGGTATTTGGCGAGACGAGGCCGAGGATTCGCCATACATTACCTGGCATTCACCTTACGGTTGGGGAAAACCTCGGAAAAACCTCGGAAAAACCCAACCAGTTAATCAGCCCAAGCGGGGATCGAACCCGCGCCCGAGCGCAACTTCAGACTGGCAGGCAAGCGCTTTAACCGACTGAGCCATGCCGGTGGCTGCCAAGTGGTTTTATCGCAGGGGGGAAATCACGTGACAGTTAATTACGTAATGAGGCCGTTTTATTTAAGTTACTGCAAATATTACGTAGACGTCCAATTCCTAACAGAAATTAATGTTTTCCGAAAAGAGATAAGACAGCCCAGTCACTATCCTTTACAGAGGGGCGAACAGGAGCGGGTGGAGGAAACCAGAATGCGACGTAGGCAAACGGACGGCAGTACCTGTGCGAAAATATGATTCAATATTGAAAGCTCTTTCGTCACTGAAAAACGCGAACATATTTCTGGAACGTACTATACTCACTAACTCAGTACTGCTTACTTTGACTGCATACGCGGTCTTGGTTCTATATGGAGGACGATTGGATGTTTACTAGTAAAGGGGGTGGGAGTGAAGTACATTAAAAAACTCAGGTACAATAAAAATTGAAGTAAAAATAAAATGATGTCTCTGTAGTAGGAAGGTCATATTTACAATACATGTAAGCAGTATCCTACAGTATAAATAATCAAATATTAAATTCGCCCGAATACAGGTTGGATTATAAGTCGCTTTCCTGAAAGACTTCCTTACATTTAATTACAGTGCATTCAATTTACATTTGACTACGCAGTTCTTTACAGATTTTGTTCAAAATAGAGATCCTGTTTCTCGATGCACAATTAATAACGTTTAGACACTGATTACAGATGACAGAACGTAACTCACGATGTAATATTTTAATGTTGTTGTATGATCAAGACCCGACGGCAGTGTTCGCTAAGGTTATTTTTATACTACACTTTTAAATTGATAATATAAAAGTGATCACTTTGCATCTTGGATATTCTGGCTAGTCCTTTGACAAATATTAAGATATGCAATATGCAAAGCACCTATTAGAGTTATGAATATGCATTTTGCAAGGCAGATATAATTAAAATGTAAAGCAGAGATATAAACACGCGAATAATCGCAATAACCGGTACGAGATAAATTAATTATAATGTATTCACGTTTTTCGTAGACCGTCAATGTAAATACATTTATTTGCAAGAAAAAAACGTAGTTAGTAATGATTAAAACTGTAACAAAAATATTTCGTAATAATTAATTTTTCAACAATAAATTGTAGTGTTAACTCACATACGGACGACTGTAATATTTGTTTTAAAAGTCGCTCACTTGAATGCTTTGTCATCGAACAACGGTTGACGGCGTCTTGCCATCCTCCTCGCCCCGTTCCGTGATCAAGTGATCAATCTCAGCCCCCCTCGCGTATGTGGTACCTAAGAGGTTACGTCCAATTTCGGCTTCCCCTTCAAAATTTTCTAGAGCTCCTTCAGGGGAGCAGCGTAACCCGGAGTGAGACTAGTGGCCAACAGGCTTGGAGCTCACATATTTAGTTTTGTACAGCCCCCAACCCCTTGCAAGGACGCGTTTTGCGTACCTTTTAAATTTTCCTCCCAATTCTCCTTCGATTTTTCGATTCGATTTTTTCGATTCTGTTTCAAAATTTAGTATATTGAATTCCTGGTTACGAAGTTTATGACAGCAAACTTTGTCCTCGAGTATTCCGATTTCTGATTACTAATAATTGTTGAATAAACATACTTTCCCATGGGTAACTTCCATCTGAAAGTAACAATCGTTACACAAATGTTTATTTTTATTTGTTTGGTATGCTGTGTCTTTTGGCAACCCTTACTGAAGGGCAGCTACCCTTGTGGGATTATATATATGCAGGGTGTATCAAAAATACGTGTACAAACTTCAGGCATGGATTCCTTACACCAAAAGAAGGGAAAAAGTTCATATGAACATATGTCCCATAATCCTTTGTTTCCCCGTTAGGAACTGTTCAACACATTGGTACACTCATAATATGCCAACACACAAAACTTATAACCAATGCTCGAAATGTCCTCCTCTTGCTTCTAGACATGCATGCACTCTCCATAAACCAATTGTTTAAGGTGCCCCCAAAGATAAAAATCCAAAGGACTGAGGTCGGGAGAACGTGCTGGCCATTGAACTGGTCCTCCTCTGCCTATCCATCTGTCATGGTAGACACCAGTCAGTGTATCTCGAACAAGGCGACTAAAATGTGCTGGAGCCCTATCATGCATGAACCATATGTTTTGTCTTATGTTCAGAGGCACATCTTCGTACAGTAATTCTGGAAGAGTGTTTTGGATAAAGTCCCTGTAGATAGCACCTGTAAGACGTGCTGGTAGAACGTATGGACCTAGCAGACAGTCACCTACAATTCCAGCCCACACATTAATCCTAAATTTTTGCTGATGTCTAGCCTGAAATACAGCACGAGGATTACGATCTGCCCATACGTGTTCATTGTGGAAATTGGTAATTCCATCTCTCCCAAACGTTACCTCGTCTGTAAACAAAACTGATGAGACAAAAATGGATTGGCTATTTGTGCTAGAAACCATCGGCAAAAGTTCTCCCGTGGTGGATAATCGGCAGGCGAAAGGCCCTGCACACGTTGCGGATACAAGAGCTGCTCGTGAAGTACCCTCCATGCTGTACTGTGTGATGTAGCAGTTGCCACAGCCAATTGTCTTGTACTGATACCTGGATCGTCTTCGGCACAGTGTAAAATGTCTTCTTCGAGGTTCGGCATACGAACAACTCTTGGTATTCCTCGATCACCAGTCTGTGGTGCAACAGTTCCTGTCTCAGCAACGCGACGATACACAGCAACAAAGGTTTGATGATTCGGTTGTCTTCGGTCTGGAAACGCTATCTGATACAGCCGTACAGCCTCGCGTCCATTACCATTCGCGCGACCATACATAAAAATGATGTCAGCCTGCTCACGAAATGAATATCGTCCTGCCATGGTTGAACGAAACACGTTAACTCACTCCACGTTCACAATTGCAACGTTGAAGGCAGACTAATGACAAATGACATATGTAAACAAGTCTCCATGGCAACACTTCGCCATCTGCAGTCCATTTCTGATACGAGTCACAGCCTTCTATGAATGAGTGCATAAAGAAATGAAGTTTTGAGGTTGGACCTCGAAGGCCGTTGAACGCAAACTTTTAGTAATAAATGAATAACGGGGAAACAAAGGATTATGGGACATATGTTCATATGAAGTTTTTTCCTTCTTTTGGTGTAAGGAACCCATGCCTGAAGTTTGTACACGTATTTTTGATACACCCTGTATATATACTAGTGGCTTGTGCAGCAAATACTGCTGCAAACTAAGTTCTTTAGACGTTCAAATAAAAATGTTTCAGATTTATTTTAAATGAAGAATACTTGTCTTTTTGATAGTTATTTGCTTCCATAATAATGAAACATAGTCCATCCGAATGGATTTTTTTAGGCCAGATACTTTTTCTTGAACCTATCCAACTTCAGTTTTTGAGTTTCAACGCGAAAACACAAGTATCAATGTCAGGACGATAGCAGTAGCTATTTCAGGTCATTGTGGATTGTAGTCAAAAGTTAAAAAAAATGTCAGGTTTGCTAAGCTTTCGAACAATAGCATTTTCGTATAGCTGCTGCATGTAGAACTTGAAATGTAGAGCGTAAAATCATTTTATCCTACTAAGAGATCTTGCTGAAATGATCTGGAGACTACAAAATTTTCTAGGCATCTTATTTTATCAGTAAGTAATACCATTTTATCTTTCCTTAGGAACTGTAATTTTTGCGGTCTCTCGAGCCAATACTGAAGACAATGACACATATCAATATCTACATTACACCGCCATTAAGTGTATGAAAAAGAACCAACCCCACTGGATTAATAAGTATAAAAATATTTGATTTTTAATAACAATATTATCTTACTTACGTTTTGTAGTTATATATAGCAGCCACTCAGTAAATTATAGAAATGAAGATCTAAATTAAGATATTCTCTACATTTAGTTACATAACCACAAAACGTTTCACTTTCATGTCATCAATATTATGTACAATTAATGAAAAATAGATGCATCATGATATTAACTATAATAATATTTAATTTATAATGGTAATAATGTCATCAAACCACCTCAAGTTTCGTAGATTTGAAAATCCAATACACAGCTGTACTCAGAAAATTATACACTGCAGAATCAGTTTTTAATAACAAATTGAATTGAGCTCTAAATAAGTCGGCAATCCTGCAGGTCATGGCCTTCGTGTAATAGCCTATTGTTTATTGTAGTGTGTGTTTTGTTCTGAAATTCAATCAAGTCGGTCGTGATTCAATAAAATTAGTTCTCAAAACTGACAACAGATGGATTTTGGAAAATAGGAAAATTGACATATCACTGAAAACTACTACTTTTCCGAAAAACTTTGGATGCCAGGCATGAAAATGAGGGATCACTCATTAAAACCCGTTCAGCCGTTTTCCCGTAATTTCCATTACCAGTTCAAATTTTATATATATATATATATATATATATATATATATATATATATATGAAAATTTGTCTATTTTGAAAAAAAAATCATTTTTATTAGGTTATTTTATTCGCCTACAAAAATTACATGTTCACACCTGTGGAATAACGGTCAGCGCGTCTGGCCGCGAAACCAGGTGCCCCGGGTTCGATTCCCGGTCGGAGAAAGTTACCTGGTTGAGGTTTTTTCAGTACTTTTCCCTCAACCCAAGATGAGCAAATGCTGGGTAACTTTCGGTGCTGGACTCGGGACTCATTTCACCGGCATTATCACCTTCATTTCATTCAGACGCTAAATAACCTGAGATGTTGATAAAGCGTTGTAAAGTAACCTACTAAAAAATTACATATAGGCTACGAGGTATCACTTCTTAGCTCGCCATCAATATGTGAGTGGGAGACCTCTACATAAGATTTTCATGTGAAAAAAATGAGTATGATTTTGACTCATTAGCACCTGAAAGGGGTTACTATATGAAGAGAAAATTGAAAATGTGAAATATTTAAAGAACCGTATCATTGAAGCTGTGCTGAAGTCACCCCGGAAATCCTACGAAACTTCTCTCCACATTCTCAATTTTTCTGATAGTTTATGATAATGTAGGGGAGTGGGTAGGCAAATTAATTAACCATTTCAGTTTGGACTTACCTAAATACAGAATTATAAGAATAATTTAAGTATGTCAGTAAATTAGTGATTCAGAAAATTTAAAAATACGAGTTGCATGATTCATATTTATTTATCTATTTATCTATTTATGTCCATAACAGGGCAAAGCCCCAATTACAATAGACAGTACAGATAAAAAAAAACATAGAATTGCATAAAACAAAAAAAAAGAGGTAGAACAGATACAAGTGTAATTACAAATTAAAAATGGAAGAGAGAAGAAAAAAACACAAATAGATACCACCTAAATAAAAGACACAGATACAGATATAAATGGAAAACACCAAATAAAAACAAATGAAAAAAGAGCCAAGTACAGACATCACAGCCAAAAATGCAAAATGTAGGCGTAGCTATAATTGGCAAATTGCAGAGCAAATACAACACCATGTTAATAAATTCAATATACAGCACTACACAGCAGGTCCAATAGGCTCAATTCATTTATTAAAAAAACTCACCAACACAGAACATGTGTTTCAAGTAATGCTTTACATAACTTTTTCTTGTACATATTGTACGATAACGAAAAATCTAAATTCTGTTTATTGTTAAAAAATGTTATGTTTTATTTTCATGTATCTATTCATATGTATTTAATTATTCTAAAGAACTGCATTATTATTTCATTAATAAATCAAAATCATTTTTTTTATTTAACGACGCTCGCAACTGCAGAGGTTATATCAGCGTCGCCGGATGTGCCGGAATTTTGTCCCGCAGGAGTTCTTTTACATGCCAGTAAATCTACTGACATGAGCCTGTCGCATTTAAGCACACTTAAATGCCATCGACCTGGCCCGGGATCGAAACCACAATCTTGGGCATAGAAGGCCAGCGCTATACCAACTCGACAACCAGGTCGATTCTTGTTTATTTGATAGATGATTGTAAGTTCGAAGCATTAATAAAAGTGGAGACATTTTATGAGATAGTGTTTTTGTTGTCTGTAAATAAAAGAGAGATCGCTTTCTCAAATTTGATTTACCAATATTGAAACTAATTGGCTGTAGAAGATCAGGGTTGTCTATTAAGCCATTTATGGTTTTGAACAAATACATTTGTTGTGCTCTTATCCTGCAACTACTGAGAGATGGTACATTAAATTCAACCAGCATGGATTCATAAGATTGGAATATGTTGTAACATGAATGTTTTTTTTCATATACAGCAGTTTTAGGATTTTATTCTGTACTCTCTCTAGAATGACCGAGTGCGCGTGATAGTGAGGGTTCCAAACTATAGATGCGTACTCTAATTTACTTCGTATTAAACTATTATTTATTTTTAAGACAGTTTCAACATTCCTGAAATCTTTTGAGTTTCTGTAGATGAAACCTACCAGTTTGAAGGCTCTATTCGCAATTGCTTTTATATGTGTTAAAAAGGATAGCTTATGAGAGATTACCACTCCTAAATCATTTACTGAAGTGACCCTTTCTAATTTTGTGTTATTTATGCTATACATGTAATCCAGAGAGTTAGTATTACGAGTGAAGGTAATGTGTGAGATTTTTTAAATATTAAAGTTGAGTTTGTTAACAATGTTTGTTAACAATTCATTGTTTGTAAATTTAAGTGACTTATTCAACACAGCAAATATTGTACAGATAAGTGTTGATAATATTAATGCACTCGCAGAAAGGGTTAAACATTGACTTACTTCAAGAATATAGAAATACTTATTTGAGTGTAGCATTAGTTACTTTGAAATAAGAATAAATTCGAAACAATCATCCAACACCTCCAATGTTAAAGCTGACGGGATTGAGGTATTACGAGTTAAGAGCCAGTGGCGACTCTTGATATATATTTTTTTGTAGGATATGAGATTGACGACTAATGACCAAGACAGGAACTATTATCAATAGTAATATAATATTAGTAATAATAATAATAATAATAATAATAATAATAATAATAATAATAATAATAATAATAATAGAGCATGCAAAATCAATACAAGTAGGCCTATGTTAGTCTTTGACTCACCATTCTGGAACTGGCAATTTATTAGTAGTGAAGTTCGATTCTCCTACACACTTTAGTTGCAAAGATGGCTCCTAAGCCATTGTACTGCCCGATATTTACCGATGCTTCGTTGTACGTTTGCGCAATTAATTTCTTGCTACAGTTAAATTCTTCTAAATGATAATATACAACTTCAGATATTCTTTCGGCTGTCCTGTCATCTGAAAGTCCTGTTAATTATTGTATTTATTATAGCGTTTTTATTTATTTTTATGTAATTTTGTTTTTATTTATTTTTTTGTATTATATAATTTTAAATTATTTATTATTTAGTTTATTCTATTCTTTTAAAATTACCAATGAACTACATTTAAGTAGGCTATAAGGGTACTTGAAAGTTCTTATTGTAGTCTCTGACAGGGTCTCCATTAACCAGAAAGAAGGGTCGTAGTATTAGGATACGCGGTCATATCCTCAAACGCGGCTAACTCAAGCCAAACTCCGCCGACTGCACCGACCCCTGTCCACTAACTTCACTGTTAGAAATACCGTTGCTGCAAGATATTTGGATGGTTCCTCGGAAATTATTTCTGAGTTGTACAATGGCGACAACTCACGACAGAAAGTGGAAGCTTAAAGCAAATTAATACCTCAGGACGCATTGAAAATCAAAATCTGTAATTAAAATGTTTTCTATCCTCATAGGCACGAAATTAAACTGTAGGATCATCCTCATATCCTTCATGGAGGAATCGCCACTGCTACGAGCTCTCATGTTGAATTCCTAGGAATTTACAACTTCTGCGATGAAATGTGTTTGGGTTCCTTGTGCATCTGTTGAAGCAGAAAGTTTTTTCTCAATGTATAATTTAAATGTTAGTGACCGTAGGCACAGAATGAAAGAAAATAATATTGTGACATCTGCTATGCTTTCAATCCACAAGTAGAAACAGCAGATGTTACGCAATACAAATAGCGTTTTTTCTCAGCGTTATAAAGTTGTGTTTAATTTTAATACGAGTATGTAGAATAAATTGATGTATGAAACCTTCTTTTAATCATTAATCTGACGCCTAATACGTTTCTCAAAATTATTTAAGGTGTGCCTACTTTTCTTGCTTTCAGTCGATAATACGATATGCTCTGATTTTCTGGGGAAATGGGACCAAAATTGAAAGTGTCTTGATTTTGCAAAAGAAAGCTATTAGAGTTTTATGAAAATTAAACTGTCTGGACCATTGTTGGCCATGTTTCAGACAATCACAGATTTTAACAATAATAAATTTGTATATATACGATGTAGCACTTTACACTCGACAAAATATAGACAGTTGCTATTAGTGGCCAATATGTATGATCATGAAATTAGAAAAAGTGAATAAAGTAATATTCCATATTGTAGATTACACAAGAGCAACACAAACTTTTCAATTATGGGCATGAAATTATGTATTAAGCTCCCCAGTCAACATTGTAAATTACCAATCAATAGCTTCAAAACTAGATTTTACAATTGTTTATTAAATAATCATTTTTATCCTGTTGCTGAGTTTTACAACACAAACTTGTATGAAATTATTTTTATGCTCGACCATGCCGAAATATAGTAATTATACACCTGGTAGCAGACATTTAATGCATGTCATTAAAGTACACCTACTCATTAAAGGTCAGGTCTTTCAGCCAATGACGACTCAGGTTACAACTGTTCAGTCAATGACAGCTCAGCTTCCTACCGTTACAAAACGCAAGTATCGATTATTCTCGGATATGCAATCGAAAGAGAATTAGCGAAAAGTCACGGAGGCTGGAAATCCAATACTGTCGCAGAAGGTTATGTTCTGTTACTATAATAATTAGCATTAATTGTAAATAATATTCAAATAAACTCAATTTGTCATCTCGTTTTTCAATGTCTAATTTTATTTCAATGTTATCTCTGTAGGTTCTTATGGCCTAGCAAGGTCAATGTGGACATCTGTTCCTCGGAAAAAATCAATACTTTCGCGTCTGCGCACATCTCACAACATACGGGACATTGCTCCAGGTCAGACACAATAAAATTAATAATATCAAGTTAGAAGTATGGTCGAGCATAAAAAGTCGTATTAAACTCGCCTATAATGGTAATTAAGAAGCTCGTATGAAAATTATGAAACTCGCTTGCGCTCGTTTCTTAAATATCCATACTCACTTCTTAATTACCTTCATTATAGGCTCGTTGCATAATGTACTATTAATAAATACGTTTAATTGCAATTAGTTACAATTAATACATTAGTGGTGAACTGTTTTCTTTATTTTAAAAGTTTCAGATTATTTCATATTTTCTTTGTATTATTTAAATTTTAGTGTTTCTTTTAATAGTGTTTTTTGAATGTATCATATGTTTTTCAACGTATTCTGACGAAGTCTAAAACTGTATGTCTAATGGCCAAAATAAATAAATGAATTAATGTAGGGTTATTCTTTCACGTAAAAATCGCTTTCCATAAATTATACGAAATTATTGCGATTTTCTAACAACTAATAAGCGATAAAATGCGAAATATAATATAACTTATTTATAACGATTTTTTTTTTAAATTAATACGAAATTCTGTGGTCTCTAGCCTATGTAAGTTACTCGTCGCAGTTGATAAAACGTCGTATAATAACGAATTAGAAATTACTCGTCGTCTACAACGCAAAGCAAGTAAATAGCGAACAACTAAGGCGCAGTTGTTGACTGGAGCACGACCCACGCCGCCATCTATTGTACACAGTAAAGGAGCTCTAGAACAGTTATTAAATACCAGCATCTATATTATTCCAGATCATTACGGATATTTTCATCATATCACTTCTCCATTTGTGGTGAAATACATTCGCGACTTTAACACTAGTAAGTTTGCCATTTAATCCAGTGATGTCAAAGCAAGCGTTTTCTGACCTTGACGTCGTGCGCGGGCATCAAGCGCTAGGTATGGAAGGAGCAAGGATTATGTAGTATATGAATAAGGAGCCTATTAGATTATGAAAACAGTGGTGTACAAACTTCAAACAGAACGTGAAATTTTATGTCGTTATTTTATAAGGCTATTTTCTGTCTGATATTATCTATATTGTGTGTAAAACAAAGTACTAACACCAGTTTCTTAATATTGGAGTTAATAACACAATAAAGAGTTAAAGTATATTCGCATAAATTTCATAGTAGCAAAACTATACTATATTAAGTGAATGACACATCATTCATGAAGAAAGTGATATCCCAAACAAAAAGATTAAATATTACATGGTAAGTTGGAATTGATATTGATGCTATCTTTAGCCTTATAAAATTAGCTAATCAGTAAACTAATCAAAACAATATTACAGTACAAAGCAAAGTTACCCAGGTATATGTTTTAACTGTAACTAATGTTACATAACAAAACCCTTATCGCATTATGCTTTTAAGGTGATATTGGTGCGCAACTTCCCATCATCATAATATTACATTTTTTTCTCGAAATCTGCTGAAGCTATAGAACCGACGTGTTTACAACACATGGGCACATATCTTTGTTGATGATATAACAGCAGTTCCTTTGTTAATTCATTTCCTTACAAACATTTTCCATGTGAATATTTTCAAAATTTTCAATACGTAATTTCAGTAACACATATTTACTATATATTGGATTTACGAAAAAATTGTTTCAGTGCCTGTAAGGCTACTAGATAAACATATCTAAAAATTTCACCTTTCTGTAAAAAAGTTGAGAAAATACTGCTTTTGAATAAAAAGGAAACTCGTGAAAAATGAGCATTAAATTTGAAACTTAAATTCTTATAATGCACTTGCACTTCTCAGAAAAATCTAAAAATTAACATGGATATAGTTTTAATAAGTTTTCTTCCCTTTATCCATTGAATCATTGCTGGCCATCTCTGTACATAGCTCGACCAAGCGGCATATACTACCTCTCTCGTCTGTCTCTTTCCTTTCCGCTGTAAAGCGCTCAGGCTTTCCTGAGCTCTAAAGCGCGCGCTTGCTCATATGGGCATCAGTTGACATGACTGATTTAATCAATCATTTATATTTGAGTGTTAACCCTTCGTTACTCGCGTTAAAATCCGTAACGCCAGTACTCACCTGGATTACAATGGTAATCCACATTTGTTTTTGTTTACAGACAAGGTTTAAACATTGGAATTAGATTTAAATGTTAAGAAATATATTGTTTTCAGTTATTACAGTAATAAGAATAGATATGGTACGCATAACGGAACGTATTAAATATAAATATTAATAATGAAATGGATAGTACACAAATTGCATTCAAGTGACATGTTTGCATAATATTTCAACACTGGTCGTGTCTTTGAGTCATAATTTATTGTTGCATCATAGTTATGAGTTAGTTCACTATCATCATAATTATGTAGGTTATCTAGCATTGTTGCTCACTCGATGTTTGAAGGTCATCTGAACTCTTGATCTCTCTTAATCTCTCCCACGGGAAACGCAAGTTCACTACTGCTGACCTTACTTACGTCATATTTGATAACCGAATACCTCACTCAGGGGTGTAGCAATGAAAAAATTCAGGGATGTAACAATCATTCTCACTTCACTTGTAATATTTTACAGATGTTTTTGTGTATTGTAAGAAGGATATTGATGCACTTCCATGTTTATGTTTGCATTTCACACTTTACACACGTGAGTCTAATCTACATCTGATTCAATTATCTGAGTAGGCCTATGCATTTCTTCTACACAGTTCAAACAAATTACATCTGAATGAGTAGGACAAATTCTCTTCAAGCACTGGGAACAAGATTGTCTTGTGCTCTTGTTTCTTGTTCTACCACACATGTAGCACCTATCAATACCTTCTGGCCGTGTTCCTTCTTCTTGACCTGTTTGTGGAATGCCTAACAGTTGCTCTCCTCTTCTCTTTATTTCTCTTGGAATTGTCTGTTGGGTGATACGCTCGGAAATTAGTGGCTTCATTAGGTCCAGAGCAAGGGTTTTTAGGAAGTTTTTCCGTAGAATTTTTTGTTTGTTTGCAGAATAAACAACAAGAGCATTGACACCTGCTATGTTTAGTAAGTCAAAGAAAATAGTCAGAGGCCAGCGGCGTGAATTTCTGCTTACATCATAGGCTGAGCATAACTGATCCAGGACATCCACAGCACATTTAGTTCTATTATAAAAAGATATTATTTCAGGCTTCTGGCTTCCTCCTGTTTCCTCATCCATTGCCTTATCATAATGCATGGTTGATAATGCTAACACTGTTTTGTTTTTCTTTGGTACATACGAAATAATTGTGCAGTTTTCATTGAATCCAAACAAAGTACTGTTAACTTCCCTGCCTTGAGTAGGTGTGAAATGAGGAGGGATTTCTCTTTTGTTTTTTTCAAGGTTCCTACAAGTGTAATTTTGTCATTTTCTAGAAGATCTAAACACAGAGGTATGCTCGTGAACCAGTTATCGGTGGTCACATTTCTTCCTGTTCCTTTGATGGGATGAACCAGCCTCTTCACCACTGCATGTGCACTGTTACTTTGGTGAAATGGACCATCTGGTTGAATACCAGCATAAATTTCCAAGTTATGAGTGTAATATGTTTTCACATCCACCATAGCAAAAATTTTGATCCCATATTTTGCTGGTTTAGTAGGTATATACACTTTCATGGGACATCGTCCTCTGAATGCAACCAACTGCTCGTCTATAGTTACATATTCGCTTGGAATGTAGCACCTTTGTGAATTCTGAACAAATAACTCGAACACTTCACGTACAGCAGCCAGTTTGTCAATTTCTTTCCTTTCCTTCCTGTCATGAATGTTATCAAAGCGTAGACATCGTAACAAAAATTGGAATCTATTGTAGGTCATAGTCAGGTAAATTGACTCTATACCTGTTCCATTTTTATCCCATAGTTCTCTTACGTTCAGTCTTCCCGATTTCAAAGCACCGGCAAGATACAAAATACCTAAGAGTGCTCGAATTTCAACGTCATTTGTTAATTTGCAATCTCTGTCACGTCCGTAATTACGCTTCACTTTTTCAATATAAATATTAGTACACCTTACTATTACATTGATTATTGTCTGATCAATAAAGCAGTCAAAACACTCTGTGTGTGTCCGCGCATTTTTTGCAGCTCTTTTAGGGCCCGGTAAATGAATCACTATATTTTGTGCTCTTCTTCTCCCTCGTAGAGATACTGGTTCTTCCTGCCAAATTGTAGTGTTGTCTCTTCCCGTATAGCAGTTTCCATCATTTATAGACATTAGTCTTTCATCACCATCACCATAATCATCATCCTCCTCCTCATTGTCTTGTTCTGAATTAGAATCGTGAACTTCATTCAAAAGATCTTCTTTGTTGCTTTCATCATCACTTTCATTTTCAATGCCAACATCCAGATCTTCATCTAGCCACTTGCAAATATTGCTTGTATTTTCCGTACCCATTGGAGCCAACTACAAAGAGGATTGAACGATATCACACACTTTTTTCATAAAGTTCCTGCATTGCATCACTCATAACCATATAAAAACTATTTCACTTACCTGAGCAAGAAACTGACGTCAGTACTCGCGTGGATTACAATGGTAATCCACTCGGAAAAACTGCGTATAACTTGATAAAACTCCGTATAACTTTCCAAAGCGTTGCGACAAATACGTCTAAACACCAGTAATGCCTCACTTAGACTGTGACGAGAAATTGCATTGACGCTCAGCTACGCAGTGCTGCAGGCGGTGACGTAATACAGGATAAAATATCAGTGGATTACTATTGTAATCCACGCGAGTACTGAATTAATACTAGACACAAATTAGACTTCAACTCCTTTCTATTAGTCTCAGCTATTCATATTGTACCTTACTCAAATGATAAACTGTTCATGGTTTTAAAAGTAGTGTACGCGAGATTCAAGATGGATAATGTATTTGTTTCCTTTTTAGATGATCATGCGCTATTATGGTTATTGGTAATTGCAATTTGAAGTTTTAAAGGGAAACATTGTCGTCTAAGTAAAAAGATATTGTAACTGTATGCACAATTTCTCAGCCAGTGATCCAACCAATTCCTTTTCTGTTCGTGATCAGTTTCAACATCATTCTTTAAGCACCAATTATGTGGAACTCTTTAAAGCTCTTGGTAATTTAGGGCCGTATTAAGCACCAATTATGTGAAACTCTTTAAAGCTCTTGGTAATTTAGGGCCGTATTCTATATTTAGCGCGGGCTTCCGGTGGATGATCAGCGTTTTTCGTATTCATAAACCAGTGTTAGCGATAGGATATGATTTGAATTCTCTACTAGTAACCAGTGGATAGCCGGGGCTAGCTTAGTACGCTCGAAGCGCGTGCTGCGAAATGTCTATGAATAGCACCCCTAGTATTTTCTCAGTTTTGCTATTCTCTAAATTCCATTGAGTAGACACGCCACTGTTTTGACTGGTTCAAATTTTACACTAATTACAATGTTACTTACTTACAAATGACTTTTAAGGAACCCGAAGATTCATTGCCGCCCTCACATAAGCCCGCCAGCGGTCCCTATCCTGTGCAAGATTAATCCAGTCTCTATCATCACACTCCACATCCCTCAAATCCATTTTAATATTATCCTCCCATCTACGTCTCGGCCTCCCTAAAGGTCTTTTTCCCTCCGGTCTCCCAACTAACACTCTATATGCATTTCTGGATTCGCCCATACGTGCTACATGCCCTGCCCATATCAAACGTCTGGATTTAATGTTCCTAATTATGTCAGGTGAAGAATACAATGCGTAAAGTTCTGTATTGTGTAACTTTCTCCATTCTCCTGTAACTTCATCCCGCTTAGCCCCAAATATTTTCCTAAGGACCTTATTCTCAAACACCCTTAACCTATGTTCCTCTCTCAGAGTGAGAGTCCAAGTTTCACAACCATACAGAACAACCGGTAATATAACTGTTTTATAAATTCTAACTTTCAGATTTTTGGACAGCAGACTGGATGATAAGAGCTTCTCAACCGAATAATAGCAGGGATTTCGATATTTATTCTGCGTTTAATTTCCTCCCGAGTGTCATTTATATTTGTTACTGTGGCTCCAAGATATTTGAATTTTTCCACCTCTTCGAAGGATAAATCTCCAATTTTTATATTTCCATTTCGTACAATATTCTGGTCACGAGACATAATATATACTTTGTCTTTTCGGGATTTACTTCCAAACCGATCGCTTTACTTGCTTCAAGTAAAATTTCCGTGTTTTCCCTAATTGTTTGTGTATTTTCTCCTAACATATTCACGTCATCCGCATAGACAAGAAGCTGATGTAACCCATTCAATTCCAAACCCTGTCTGTTATCCTGAACTTTCCTAATGGCATAATCTAGAGCGAAGTTAAAAAGTAAAGGTGATTGTGCGTCTCCCTGCTTTAGCCCACAGTGAATTGGAAAAGCATCAGATAGAAACTGACCTATACGGATTCTGCTGTATGTTTCACTGAGACACATTTTAATTAGTCGAACTAGTTTCTTGGGAATACCAAATTCAATAAGAATATCATATAATACTTCCCTCTTAACCGAGTCATATGCCTGTTTGGAATCTTTGAATAACTGATGCACTGTACCCTTATACTCCCATTTTTTCTCCATTATCTGTCGAATACAAAAAATCTGATCAATAGTCGATCTATTACGCCGAAAACCGCACTGATGATCCCCAATAATTTCATCTATGTACGTAGTTAGTATTCTCAAAAGAATATTGGACATACTTTTGTACGATGTCAACAAAAGTGATATTCCACGAAAGTTACCACAGTTGGTTTTGTCCCCCTTTTTAAAAATAGGTACAATTATGGACTCCTTCCATTGTTCTGGTACAATTTACAATGTTATGTTCTTTAAAAATCATGAAATATCAGTAGTAGTCTGACGTTTATTCTCGATATTACAAGCAATATTCTTCTAAACTTTAATTCATTTCTCTCAACTTGAACTTTTTCTTCTGATTGACGTTGCACAAAAAAGAGGAAAGTATAACGGCGGATTATTTATGTTTCATGAGCAGACTCTATAAGAGTTATGACGTTGGCTCTGACGTTGTAATAAGAATTAACTTTGCATAAGAATAGAGATTACAATATTCTTTTGTGGCCTATGTACTGCACAATCT
Organism: Periplaneta americana; assembly: GCF_040183065.1. Taxonomy (NCBI): domain Eukaryota; kingdom Metazoa; phylum Arthropoda; class Insecta; order Blattodea; family Blattidae; genus Periplaneta; species Periplaneta americana. The sequence goes on from NC_091123.1 coordinate 49,454,319, forward strand.
TTTCTTTGACTCGAGATATATTTCTCTCCAATCCCTTAATTCACTACGAATTGAGACTGGCATGTCTGTAATGACTCCACAAATTACTGTTTACCATGCAACATCATTCCGTACAACATGTAATTGCAGAAAAGAAAGCAGAAACCTGTTGAATTGCAAAATAATCGCCGAAGTATACAGCTGTAATTTATGTAGCAAAATTTCTACACGGAAGAATTGGAGTCTTTAATCTCTTGCAATGAATTAAGCGATACGCCTGGCTGTTTATCTTCCTTTGGTTGTATTCCGCCTTGTAAGGAAAGCGTTAAACACCCACGTTCAAAAGGCGTAGGAATTCCCTTAATACCGAACTGTACGTGCGTGCAACCGCGCCAGATAATTTCTTCAGGCGTACTGTTTAAATTACCTGCATTGTTGAAAGGATTAACTTTTTTAATTAGCCCACACCGAGGGAGATATGCATTATTCATATAATACTTATCTTCGAAGCCCACCGTTCCTCAGCGGTTCGTTCGGTGTCTTTTCAAGTCTCAGACCTCAGATCTGAGACCAAATGAACATTTTAAATGTTGGTAGATAGCAAAATTACTACTAACAGGATATCTAATTGTACTCCCGTTTCTAAGTCAGCAGTTTAAAAAAATTCAACTGAAGCATGATTACTTAATTACTCTAATGTTATTATTTTCCATGTTTATCTGGATGACGTGAATATGTTAGGAGAAAATCAACAAACAAATAGTGAAAACACGGAAATTTTACTTGAAGCAAGTAAGGAGATAGGTTTGGAAGTAAATCCAGAAAAGACAAAGTATATGATTATATCTCGTGACCAGAACATAGTACGAAATGGAAATACAAAAATTGTAAATTAATCGTTTGACAAGGTGGAAAAATTAAAATATCTTGGGGCAACAGTAACAAATATAAATGACACTCGGAAGAAAATTTAATGCATAATAAATATGGGAAATGTCTGTTATCATTCGGTTAAGAAGATTTCGTCATCCAAGTTGCTATGCATAGACATTTCGCTAGCCCGCGCTACGAGTGTACTAAACTAGCCCCGACTATCGACTGATTACTTGTACAGGATTCATATCATATCATATGGCTAACACTGGTTTATGAATACGAAAAACGTTAGTTCGCTGATCATCCACCGGAAGTCCGCGCTAAGAATGTCTATGAATACGGCCCCCAGTCTCTTCTCAAAAAATCTGAAGGTTAGGATTTGTAAAACAGTTATATTACCGGTTGTTCTGTATGGTTCTGAAACTTGGATTCTCACTATGAGATAGGAACAGAGGCTAATAAGCAAACATTCTGATGAGGGCAAATAAAAAAGTTAATTTTTGTTCCTCTACCATGTTAATAATGTCAAAAGAAGTACTTACACAAATTTTGGCCACTCGACCGCAATTACGAGGCCGTCCAGAAAGTGATTTTCCCTGGGGCCGTTTATAGGAAAAAAACAATTGCATGGAAAGATTCATTGAAACAGATACAGCAATTGTTGCGCTATTTGCCAACATATACCCCACTGGAATTGAGACATTTGTCATACCATGGGATCAAATTTTGTATCCTTTTGTCGCAGAAGTCAGCCGCCTGGAATCGGAACCAACGTTTTACAGCTGTCTTCATCTCTCTGTCGATCCAATGATATGACAAATGTATCATTTTCGGTGGAGAATATGTTTGAAAATAGCTCAACAATTGCTGTGTCTGTTCCAATACATTTTTGCAAGGAAATTGTGTTTTCTTTCTGTAAACAGCCCCTGGAGGACTTATTTTTATGACCCTTGTAATTGAGGTCGAGTGGCCAAAATCTGCATAACACTTCTCTTGATATTATTAATATGGTGGAAAAAAAAATAATTTTTTGTATGCTTCCATCAGAATGTTTGCTTGCAAGAGTTTTTGAGAATAAGGTGCTTAGAAAATATATGGTGTTACAGGAGAATGAAGAAAGTTGCACAACGCAAGACTTCACGCATTGTACTGTTCACCTGATATAATTACGAACATTAAATCCAGACTTTTGAGATGAACAGGACATGTAGCACGTATGAGCGAATCTGTAAATGCGTATAGAGTGTGAGTTGGGAGGCTGGAAGGAAAAGAAAACCTTTGGGGAGGCCGAGACGTAGATAGGAGGATAGTATTAAGTTGTATTTGAGGAATATGGGATATGATGGTAGAGACTGGATCAATCTTCCTCAGGATGGGGACCGAATGTTATGTTTTATTTAACGACGCTCGCAACTGCAGAGGTTATATCAGCGTCGCCGGATGTGCCGGAATTTTGTCCCACAGGAGTTCTTTTACATGCCAGTAAATCTACTGACATGAGCCTGTCGCATTTAAGCACACTTAAATGCCATCGACCTGGCCCGGGATCGAACCCGCAACCTTGGACATAGGAGGCCAGCGCTATACCAACTTGCCAACCAGGTCGACATGGGGACCGATGGCGAGCTTATGTGAGGGCGGCATTGAATCTACGGGTTCTCTAAAAGCCACTTGTAAGTAAGTAATAGGTAAAATATCGTGGATTATAACTGTGCGAGACGTACAACAGAAAATACCACTTAGCTTGCGGTGTGAAAAAAGTATCAAACATTGGAGATTCTGTGGAGGAATTTGTAGCTATATAGTTGTAGTATAATTATAGTACAAGGTGCAATCAATATATTTCCGAATTGCACTTGTATTTATTGTGCCGTTAAATATATATCCATTCAGGGTTCTCAAACAATTATAAAAACACACAAAACAACATTACGCATGAATAATTCCTTCAGTAACTCGTAGTAGACTGAGATGAACTGCACGCATGTCATATCCGACAAACTCGCTTCAACTTCAGCGCTTACGACAGACGCACTGAAGAAAGTAACGTTTCTGTAGTACGTTCCATAGGATCGTATATATGGAAAACTCTGTACTAATACTGCAGTGCTACTAGAAACAAGTGTTAACTATGATACTGTTAATAGTAAACTAATTCTGCTGCTATTAAAATGCTACTAGTGTTTCAGATCTAATGCTTGCAATTGTAATGTAACTATTAATACAATGCCACAGCTAATACTACAATGCTTCATGTAATACAGCGACACTGGTATATAAGAATAAAAATGTAATTCTACTCTTTCAACTACAATGCTAATAATATAACTACTAATATAACTGTAATACTGTTACTTCATTCATTCATTCATTCATTCACCCACCAATCAACTCATTCATTAATTCATTCATTTATTCATTCATCCACATATTCCTTCATTTATTCATTCACGCATTAATAAATTAATTGAAGTGCTCAGAGCCAAAGGCGATTAAAACACAATTACAAAATGAATAAATAAGAGTTGATATTAAGAGAATCCTTACAAAAATGATTGGTTTCACAACTTATTTTAAATGGTCTACATTGAATGAACACAAAAAATATCACGAATCTATAACACCAAGTATAGTTTTGAGAAAAGGCTTAATAATGGACAATGCAAAATTGTGGGTTGGTTACCTTTGGCTCTGAGCCCTTCAATTCATTCATCCATCCACGCATTCATTCATTCATTCATTCATTGATCCACACATTCCTTCATCCACTAATTAATTAATTAATTAATTAATTCATTCATTCATTCATTCATCTATTCATTCATCTATTCATTCTCTTAAATTCTGAAGTTTCGTCAGACATGTCTACTACCATATTATGATCCGTGTATAACACGACTCCTTTGTTGAAATACTAACTTATCTTTATTTAAGTGTTCGGTGAAGAGTAGTAGAAAAAAACCCTGTTCTATTAACATTTCTTTTAAATATTTCCACGAATTGAACTGCGATAGCCTGAAGGATAATTAAATGTACGTTTTCGAAACTTGTGGAGCATGTATAGAGTTCAAACTAGGAAAACTTTTGAGTAGGATTCCAAGTGCACGGGTTTCAACTTTTGGCGCTACAGGGCATTGGGCATTGCCATCCTTCCACCACTTTGTGGACAGGCTAGTGATCAAGTAATGGATTTTCTCCTTGATACAACACTTCCGGCTGCAGTATTGCTCTGGGGTTTACTCAGCCTCTATCAGGAATGAATACCAGAGGTATTTCCTTTGGGGTGAAGGAGGCGGAAACGTGAGACTGGCATCCCTACTACCATTAATGCCGATTATCTTTATAGGTGGGTGCCTTAACCGCGTGCCAAGCTTTAGGCCTTCATGGACTCTAATTGCGATGACTTTACCTTTATGTAATGTAGAAAGAACTCTACCATTCCATGTATCACTGGACACACATTAATAATAATTGAACCATTTTACCACAATGCAGCTAATGTTTCAAACGTCATAAATCTATTTTATTAACTTATTTATATAATGATGAGTTGACGTGTCTAACATAGATGATTTTGAAGGTAGGACTGAACAACAATTTGGAGCATCAAATAAAGTAGGCTACATCTCGTTTGAATGGCTAAGCTGAGAGGCATAACTCAAATACGATTGTGTTATTCCATGTAGATTTTATTACAGTCTATATGAGTTCTGTAGTCGTAATTTGAAGCCTTGAAGGGTGGAATTTATGTGGGATAATGCTAACCTGTAGGATAATTTATGACCAAACACGCAAAGTAGTATAATGAAGATCATTATGAAGACCAATTTGGCACCCTTGATCTATGCAACAGCTAGTAGCGCTTCCGACTACATTACCACATCGATTAAAGTTAGACTTGGGTAATTTCCATAAAGCAGCTTATATGATGCAAGTGGAATGATTAAGAGGCTGATCACGTGAGTAAATAAAGAAAATGAAATAGAGGTGTATTAAACTGGAGAGTATTCATTTTTCCAGCTGCGTATTTCGAAAAGAGTTTCGATAACCCCAATTGATGGCATTGTTTTTGTCCTTCATGCGAAAAAAAATGTCATTCAAAATTTAATTCTTGCAAACGCGTTGTTGTTTTCGAGATAGGAGCTCGAAAGTGAAAAAAAAAAAAAAAAAAAAAAAAAAAATTACCCCATAGGCCTATACGAAAACATAAACAATCTGAATTCTTGAATTCGACATCCAGTCTTCGAAAATAGTTCTTGTTTATTTTTTATTTATTTATTTATTTATTTATTTATTTATTTACGTAGGCTACATATTTATATAGTTATTAATTTTTATGTATTTATTTACGTATTTATTTATGTAATCATATTTATTTATATATATATATATACTTATGTATTTATTTATTTATGTATTCATTCACTCATTTATTTATTTAATTAATCAATTTAATTAATCAATTTCATTACTTTATTTATTTATGTATTTATTTATATATTTATATATTTATTTATGCATTTATTTATGTATTCATTAATTTATTAATTAATTTATTTATGCATTTATTTATTTATGTAATCATTTATTTATTTATTTATTTATATACTTATGTATTTATTTATGTATTCACTCATTCATTTATAACATTACCACTTACTTACTTACTGGATTTTAAGGAAACCGGAAGTTCATTGCCGCCCTCACATAAACCCGCCACTGGCCCCTATCGTGAGCAAGATTAATCCATTCTCTATTATCATATCCCACCTCCCTCAAATCCATTTTAATATTATCCTCCCATCTACGTCTCGGCCTCCCTAAAGGTCTTTTTCCCTTCGGCCTCCCAACTAACACTCTATATCCATTTTTGGATTCGCCCATACGTACTATATGCCCTGCCCATCTCAAACGTCTAGATTTAATGTTCCTAATTATGTCAGGTGAAGAATACAATGCGTGCAGTTCTGTGTTGTGTAAATTTCTCCATTCTCCTGTAACTTCATCCCTCTTAGCCCCAAATATTTTACTAAGCACCTTATTCTCAAACACCCTTAACCTATGTTCCTCTCTCAAATTGAGAGTCCAAGTTTCACAACCGTAAAGAACAACCGGTAATATAATAATAATAATAATAATAATAATAATAATAATAATAATAATAATAATAATAATAATAGCCTAATGTGTCCCTTGAAGGGCAAAGGCCTCCTGCTAGAGGGTAGCTCTGTTTCACTAACGCGGTGAGATACTCCGCGTTAGGTTGTGTCTAGTGTTTGTTTGTTTGGTTGGAGTTGATTTCGCTGTCAATTTGATTAATTTGATTTCACTAACACTTTGATAATATTGAGTGCACTATCACTGAGTCAACTTGGGATGTTGTTTGTGGCTGGCACTGTCTTCATTTGTAGTCGACTTCCAATTGTTCTCCATGTTCCCCTGCTTCTTGCTATTCTGGACCATTGCTGACCTCCTTGTGTTGTGTAAAAGTCTGCCCACCTCTTCCTTGGTCTGCCTCTGTGCCGGTCTCCTGTGCGCGGGTCCCACATGGTGGCTCTGTATGTCCATGTTTCGTCTTTCATCCGCGCGATGTGGCCTCCCCACTTCCACTTCAATTTGTTTGCTCTTTGTGTGACGTTTGTTTTTGATGCCATTTGGGACAGCGACTCATTGGAAATTCTGTCTCTCATATAACTGTTTTATAAATTCTAAATTTCAGATTTTTTGACAGCAGACTGGATGATAAAAGCTTCTCAACCGAATAATAACAGGCATTTCCCATTTATTCTGTGTTTAATTTCCTCCCGAGTATCATTTATATTTGTTACTGTTGCTCCAAGATATTTGAGCTTCTCCACCTCTTCAAAAGATAAATTTCCAATTTTTATATTTCCATTTTGTACAATAATCCCGTCACGAGACATAATCATATACTTTGTCTTTTCAGGATTTACTTCCGAACCTATCTCTTTATCAAATGGAGTATGTGTACAGAAAATCAAGTCTCTAGCTTGAACATGTATTAAATATTAATATCACTCGTCGTAATCTCTTAATTTAGCTATTTTTATAATGGACCCGAAACGTAAGCTATCTCCGAAACTATATGTGTCTATAGTTACACAACCGAGCAATTAACTCTATTATTCATCTCATTGTGCACTTTCAATCACATAAACTTATACAGGAGTCCCGCAGTCAACTCTAAACTTACATAACTGGACTGGTTTAATCCACTCGGGAGATCAAGAACAGTTTCCGAATTGTTTATAACTGATTCCATACAAATGAAAACAATGGGAGAGAACATATGAGTTACATTTTTGTTGCAATTTCACCTACACTTGTTATCATGGATAATAACCATCCCCTTACTAAGACTGAGATCCACACTGCATGTGAATGTGCATTTATTCACCATTCCTTTCATTGTGAAGCTCACCAAACTAGCTATTTGAAATCCCACAAAATGGTTTCGATAAGTTTGGAACGCAGTTGAGGATAGTTCTGTTGAAATAATTGAAGTGCTCTGGAGAAGCGATACGTAGTACTTAACGGCTTGAACGTAGCGTCCCTCTCGACAGTGAAGTAATCGTGTGTCTTTCCAGGCACTCATAGTAGCCTACCCGCATTTCAGTTAACCTATTTGAATTTCAAAATTTCCTCTTAAAAATATCTCAACCGTGTGATATGAATGTTCCCCTCCTGTTTCCATGGTATAAATCCTCGCAATGTTGGCATAGCAAATTAAAAGCAAATTCTTGACGTGACGTAGTATTCTACAGAGTGTTTCAGTGAGATATCCCACTTTTAATTGGCTATAACTCTCCGTATTTTAAGTACATTGACATGATGCACGAAATCAAGAGATTCAGTTGATATCGACAGATGGCAGATTACATTGCATACATCTTTACAATTGAGGACCGTTTTTCCAAAACTCGCTTTCTGCAGAAATGGACAAAATAGAGTTTTGTGTGGTATATACTTAAGAATTTGCTTATGATTTGTACATGTACCAAATACTGTCTAAAAATAGTGTTTAACATAGAATTTGCAAATTATTTTTGTACATACAATTTTTCAATCAGTTACTTGTCTCCTGAAAAATTATAATTTTGCAGAAAGAAAGATTTGGAAAAAAGGTCCTCAATTGTTGTGCGCGACATCTTAGATCGAATGACTTACTGAACGGATGACTACTGCTTTCGATTCCCGCTAACACCCATTAGGACTTCTGACACCACCATTATATTTATAATGGAAAAGGAACGATTTTGTTCCACACCTGTGGAGTAACGATTAGCGAGTCTGGCCGCGAAACCAGTTGGTCTAGGGCAAGTTACCTGGTTGAGGTTTTTTCCGGGGTTTTCCCTCAACCCAATATGAGCAAATGCTGGGTAACTTTCGGTGTTGAACCCTGGACTCATTTCACCGGCATTATCACCATCTCATTCAGACGCTAAATAACCTAAGCTGTTGATAAAGCGTCGTAAAATAACCTACAAAAAATAAAAAATAAATAAAAGGAGCGATTTTACTGAAAGAGCTGTATCTCTCAGGATATTATACGAAAACTACATGGTTACTGAACTCAAGTTCTAGATTGAATTAATTATGAACGGAACTATACTTGATTTATTAAATATATACAAATTAACAAAATGGATTACTCACATGGTATATCTCTAGTTGGAGCTGATGCCATCATGATGTCCTTTTTTCTTTCACTCTCACTGTCCGACCGTATCACTGTATGTTTCCAATCTTCTAACAAAACGCTTTTTATGTTTTCTTACCGCCATCCTGGCCGTGGTGCCACCCACGCTATCCAAGAGGTGAAATGGGCTTTAAACCCTTTATGTTTGAATGTGCTTGAGGATGTTGTCTTAATCAAACATCTGTTACAATTAATTTCAATTCAGTGCAATACAGTAATAATTTGCTTTAATGAGACTACGCCAACAATGCGTGATTTAATTTAACCAATTAAAATGCATGATCAGTTCCACTGGACCAATGTGATTAGTCCAGTTGTGATTCGTGGCGTAAGAATACTTTTATCGTAGTCGGTGATCAACCGCACGTGCGACATAACTCCATAAGCATCTCCGTCGCAAGCTGGGATTGCATTGCTTTTCCGCTTAAGAGTATGAATTCTGCTGACATTTTTCCTGGATTGTCTCGAATTTAACTGGAAATCATGCTACAGGGCGTACTAGCCCTGAAGCTGCACCGATATTGGCATTCTTCTAATTTTAAAACAATAATAGTCGAGGATATTATGCAGAGAACATTATTATTATTATTATTATTATTATTATTATCTTGAATGTAAACAATTATTATAATTACTTCAAAGGCCAGTGTTGAGGTGTTCAAGCGTGCCAATAGCCCTCCTCAGTAGTCAACATTTTCAGAATCGCGCAAAATTTGCTCAAATACCAAGAACAATTCCAACTTCATTAATTGAGGTTTTCTTAGGAAATATTTCTTCGGGTGCCTAAGCGACTACATTTAGAGCGACTGTTGCTATAATGTATTAGAATCAGTTTAAGATTTTGTTTTAAAGAACCATTAGACTATACTCGAAAAACATACATTTTCAGAAGAAACAAAAAACTATCTGGCATGGGCGTTGTTGACACTTCAAGTATGAAATTCATCATGCCATTTCTTAAGCTGTATAAACTTGGGAAAACTGAAGTGCATTTACAACTTAAATTGTCTCATAGAAATACATGTGTAAATATAGGCAACTGTATACAACAGACTATAAAATGTTTTATTTTCGCTGGCAGAGTTAAGACCATAAGATCTTCTCTTCCACTCAACCAGCCTTAATACAATAAGATATCGATATTTAAATTATGAATATGTACAATACACTAATGATTTTCCAGCAATATTCTTCAGTTAAACTTTAACGACTAGTACATGTTGATTTAATTTGAGATAAAGCCTATTCGAAAAGTAATAAATTAATTTATGAGTTAATGTAAGTCAATTCAGTATATATGCAATATGTAGGCCTAATAAATTATAATGAAGTTGAGATAGTTATGGTGGTTTAAAAAAATACTCTGTTGTGGCTGAAGTGTGCCTCTCCTCTAAACTTCTTTTTCTTTATTATATCCCGTTTCTTCTCCTCTCGTTGCTTACGTTCCTTCCATGGGGTCACTTCTGCACTTAAAGATAATTCCATAACTAATACAACAGTTCACATGCCAAAGTATTTTTCTCTGAAGTGACTTTTTGCTGCGTACGTACAAAGTAGTACTGCCAATCTGCTACAATTTAAAATTGTATCAATAAATGTTTCAACATAATATGAATGGGATATTTGTAAATGCTATCATCGTCCTGGCTGGACAATGACTGTTTTCACAAAAAAAAAAAGTCTTTGCACTATGGTTGTTTTATGGAAACCAGTGAAAATTTCCACTCCTATAACATAGGGCTATGGTGTTTTCCCCCTAACAACTAATTCAGTAAATGGCTGCTACAATACGCTAACAATATGCTTTTTTCCTCTTTTTTTGTTAGGAGGGAGTGAGGGAACATCCCAAGCTCTACGACCTTGAGGTCTATTTTACACTCCCTGATATGGGATGAGTTGCGTGTCCACCGATCCTCTATGCGCACCGACCTAACCACTTGACCCCCTTAATGACCGGTCCCTACAGCCAACAGAGTCCATGTACCACTCCTGCTTGGCACCCCCCCCCCCCAACGCTCCCTTAACGGTCCGAGGCGGAAGTCCTCCCCCGAGAAGGTCTGCCCCGGGTTCCGTTGTAGTCGTTATCCATCATCACTTGAATACAATGTAAGGAGGCTGGTCGAGAGAGCTAGTAGCTTCGGAGGGCCGCCTGTAGAGCGATCTTAAAACCAGAAGAAGTAACGGGATGATGAATGAAAGGATGATAGAGGAGGAACGGAAGTGGTTAAGATGAGTGGGATTCCAATTGCCTGATGAAGTTACCTGATATTCATTCATAGAATTGAGGCAAAAACCCGAAAAAACCTCCCCCAGGCAACTCGTCCCAATGGGAATCGAACCCGGGCCCGCTGGGTTCGGAGTTAGACTCGCTAACCCCTCAGTCACAACGGTGAACAACCATATGCTTAATATCTCAAATTTGGATTTTTTACTATGGTTATTTAAAGAAACCCTTCAGTTGTTTACTTTTTCAGTAAATATAAAATATGCAGTTCGTATATTTTATCTTTCCACGCTCTCGGGAGTAGAGTGGAAACGGCAGCGCACAGCGCTACTGCCCACATGAGTGCTTAATTATGAGTAAATAACACGAAATCTTAGAACGAGTAGCTTCTTACTATTTTAAATTGTGAAAGTGCTAATAAAAATGCTTACCTTTTTAAAGACGATGTTGAAAGTGTGGAAAGGTAAAATGTATGCACTGTATTTCATTTATAGATAATTAACTAGTCTAGTACTGCCAATTTCAATTCAATTCATTATTACATTCCAACCAGGTTCTTGTTCGTACACAGGTGACAAGTAAATTTAATTCCTTACATCGAAGTCACCTGTTGGATGCAAACCACGAACATTCCTCTGAATATTTTACCAATTCTCCGTAATAACCGAGTCGACACAGTTGAAAGACATTCTTCATGAAGTTATGGCTTACCGCAAGGCAAGTGCGACATCAAATGAAGCCACATGCCGCAAGAATTTAGCAATGCCACAAATCACAAAACCAATTCATCACCTTGAAACAATGCGAACTTCCATACTGTTATGTTTGACAATAGAAATTATATTCTATATATGTCAAAATTAGTTGGAGGTAGATGCCTCAGGCGTGATGTATAATAGAAGAAAAGGGCTGGTTGAGGTGAGGGGGGTTGGGAGTTTGAAAACTCTAGTGCCTGGAAACAAGAGTGGGTGGAGGTAGGGTTGGAAGGAGAGAATTGGCGAAACGTAAAATTGTTAACAAATGCTGCGGAGCAGAAAGGTGGGAGATGAAAGGGAACGAGCTGCGACTGACTCCAAGAGAACAGAAATAGAACCAAGAAGAGATGTTGAAAGGACTAATTGAAATGCGTTTCGTATTAAAGTAGAAGGAAATAGATACAATTCAGAATTCTTTGTTGTGCTACCTGCTTCTGTACGAGACAGGATTACGAAGAAATCTAATATACGCTACAAGAATACTGTTTTGTCACCCCCGACTACTTCTTTCTACCAGCGACGTCGCGAGTCTTCTCATTTCAGATTATTTCTTATTACCAGTACGTCTTCCTGCACCTTAATCAATTATCTTTCATTCCTTCAGAATATTACCGAAGCAATTCCAAATGACGGCAACAAGATGAGAATTTGGGAATGAAAAATCTAGAAGATATGCACAAAGTCCCATTTTTGCAAGATAGAGTACCCTATGGCCCAGAATAAAATGTACAGAAAATGAAAGTGAGTCGAGGAAAATATTACCAATCAGTAAACATGCTGTTTGTTAATATTTTCCGCGACTCACTTTCATTTTCTGTACATTTTATTCTGGGCCATAGGCTACCAGTAAACATGTTGTGACACTCGGGAGGAAATTACTGTAAACGCATAATAAATATGGGAAATGCCTGTTATTATTCGGATGAGAAGCTTTTGTCATGTAGTCTTCTGCCAAAAAATCTGAAAGTTAGAATTTATAAAACAGTCATATTACCAGTTGTTCTGTACGATTGTGAAACTTGGACTCTCACTTTGAGAGAGGAACAGAGATTAAGGGTGTTTGAGAATAAGGTTCTTAGGAAAATATTTGGAGCTAAGAGGGATGAAGTTACAGGAGAATGGAGAAAGTTGCACAACGCAGAGCTGCACGCATTGTATACTTCACCTGACATAATTAGGAACATCAAATCCAGACGTTTGAGATGGGCAGGACATATAGCACATATGGGTGAATCCAGAAATGCATAAGGAGTGCTATTTGGGAGGCCGGAGGGAAAAAGACCTTTGGGGAGGCCGAGACGTATGTGGGAAGATAATATTAAAATGGATTTGAGGGAGGTGGAATATGATGATAGAGACTGGATAAATCTTGCTCAGGATAGGGACCAATGGCGGGCTTATGCGAGGGCGGCAATGAACCTACGGGTTCCTTAAAAGCCAGTAAGTAAGTAAGTAAACATGCTGTTGTTAAGTAGTGCTGAGTTGTTGGTAAAAAAGCCAACAATTCTCTTGCTAGCTAATATTTCTCACACAGTGGATTTAGAGCAGGCCTGCAGAACCCGTAAGTAGGGGAAATATGACGTCAGCCTCGCTCCACTTGTGTTGGGGATGATGGGCTTATGCTATGAGTTGTTGACATTCTTTACTTGTGAAAGGTCCATCAGTGGTGGCACTGTAATTTCCAAAAAGGATTGTAATAAAGTCATTGTATATATGTCGTGTCACTGTTTACGTTTATGCTAGATTTTCCGTCTGCAGTTTCTCTGAGATTTCTTAGCACCTAGCCTGCTTTAGATTTTCGAAAGCTTTCCTGCTATTATCACCTACGAAAACATAATTTTGTAGGATTTGAGAAATGAACCTTGAAATTAATGTAAATGTCAATATTCATTTCAATATAAAATGAACACGAGTGACGTCCTTAATTTAACGGTATATAAATAAATAATCTATATACAGTTCGCAATAATGAACTTACCCGAAAGTTTGTCTATTCCATAATTCTTAATATGGGCTTTGTTGAAATGTCGTTTAATATTGAAATGACGAGTAGAAATAAATTGGTTGGGACACAGTAAATAAGCAATTCTTTCGTCTTCAACAACAAAATAAATTATATTCTTTTGGAAGTAGTTTTTCTTCAACGGGTTTATATTTTGCCATGTTCCAGTTATCTTCAAACTACAGTACACGTATTCCCATATTGTGTATCCATTCATTCATTCATTCATTCATTCATTCATTCATTCATTCATTCATTCATTCATTCATTCATTCATTCATTCATTCATTCATTCATTCATTCATTCATTCGGCTGCAGTACGTCACAATGTTGAATGACAGCATTGACCTCCGGTCATATAGCTATCACTCACTTATCGACACACAATGTATATAGCTAGACCTTCTTACATTATATGCACGCATACATTTTAAAATTTATTTTACATGTCTTTCAACTTATTTATTTCCCTCATTCGTTTTTCTCTTACTTCCCAAAGATATGTTCCTAAGGATTTTATTATCTGTTCATTTGTAATTCTTCATAGCGTATTGTATACCTGCCGCCGCGAGAATGAATATTGATATAGCCGAGAGCAACTAGAACGCAACTAGAATGCTATGACCACACTGGTAGAAAATGAGGGTGGGGTACGAGTGGTACGAAGGCAGTCGCTCTGAGGAGCTACAGTACTGCAGGATTTAGAGGAACGTGCTGGACATCGCTGAAGATGGTTCTGATTCATTTCTTCCTCAAAACTGCACAACAGACAAAGTGGTGAATAAATAACTCCAAATTTGTTAAAGTCTTTTAACAAATAGTCATGCCCTCAGACTAATCGAAAAATACAAATGTATTGTTTTCTTGGATACTCTGGAATTATATTCTGTTGTACACTGAGACACTTCAATTTTTAAGACTTGAAATTTCTTGGAAATGAAATGATGTTATATCTTGATATTTTCAGTTTATTTTATAGTTTAATTGTTGGAAATTGTAAATTTAACATGGGTTTTGTAAGATATTACTTCCCTTTTCAGTAAGATGGTCAGCAGCTTCATTACCAGATAATCCACTATGTTCCGAAACACATTCAAAAACAGAAGAACCAATGCCGATGCTTATCTTGTGAACTAGATGCGAAATGGTTCCGTTATAACGAACAATCTATCTCTTTCACGAAGGAGCTGAAATAAATGAACACTTATAACAGAATTTTGTATTGTTGCTTTCGAAATATTTGATCAATAAAATTTTCAGACTTTTTTTGTGAGTCATGAAGACAATAATAATAATAATAATAATAATAATAATAATAATAATAATAATAATAATAATAATAATAATAATAATACTAATAATAATAATAATAATAATAATAATAATAATAATTGCGTCCATCCAACAGATAGACAGTGGGAATTTTGAAGACTAAAGCTAAACTCTAACTAGGGTAATAGATTTTTGTGTCTGCACAAAGCTGAATGTTTATTCTGCCTGAAACACACCCGTTTTGTAGAAACCTGAGGGAAGGTGGTATAAAATAGAGGGATTCTGATTAAATGATGTATTTTTCACTCTTAATTAAAGGTCGAAGATTCTATTAAAAAAATTGTGTTTCCTATTACACGAGGGAAATTAATTTTCCCCAGGGTTGCAAATTCGGCCTGATTGACTAAGTGCTTGTGATTTAGTAATTACATTGTAATTGGCTAAGGGACGACTGTGATTTTAATTAACTTATGTAGCATTGTAGCTTGGGCCTAACGAAAATTGAATAATGATATCTTATGACGATTATTTATTTATTTATTTATTTATTTATTTATTTATTTATTTATTTATTTATTTATTTATTTATTTATTTATTTATTTATTTTACACCATCAGATGTGACATAAGCAAACAAATAATAATAATAATAATAATAATAATAATAATAATAATAATAATAATAATAATAATAATCGATACTAATAATAAATCTGTAGCCGAAATTTTTCTGGTAATTTTCGATTTTCCAAAAATAATTGGTCCTAACATATATAATTAACCACCCTGAAACCGAAAATCGCTTTTTTGAAATTTTTGTTTGTATGTCTGTCTGTCTGTCTGTCTGTCTATATGTTTGTTACCTTTTCACGCGATAATAGCTGAACGGATTTCGATGAAAATTGGAATATAAATTAAGTTCGTTGTAACTTAGATTTAAGCTATATGGAATTCAAAATACATTATTTAAAAGGGGGGTTATAAGGGGGCCTGAATTAAACAAATCGAAATAGCTCGCTTATTATTGATTTTTTGTGAAAAATGTTACATAATGAAAGTTTCTTTAAACATAATTTGCTATAAGTTTTATTCCTTCAAAAATTTTGATAGGACTGATAGTTAATGAGATAAATGAGTTTTAAAATTAAAATAACTGCCATCTAAGGCCGTGTAATGAATTAAAAAACAAATGACTTCGTCTATAAGGGGCCTTGGACAGCAACAATCGAAAGCTATGAAAGATAGCCTACAGAGAATGTTCCTGTGTTTGTACGAAGTAATATCGGAAGCTAAATTAACCGATTTGTATAATTAATTATTATTTCACCATTGGAAAGTGTAGTTTCTCTAGATGGAATAATGCTATAATGTTATTAGAGTAACTTCTATATGATATAATATAATATAATATAATATAATATAATATAATATAATATAATATAATATAATATAATATAATATATGTAATAATTATATAATATAATTTATTTGAAGGGTTCACAACCATAGTGGGCCAAGCGCCATTTACTGAATACGTAGAAAACAGGGGTTAAAATTAAGTTATTACCATAATTCAATGGAAACCTATAACAAATAAAATAAAATATACACATTAAATCTAAATGATGTCAATCTTCATTGAACTATGGTTGCATGTAATAAAAATTAGAAACATGTTAAAGGAATTGTCATTGCACCAAATGAGTGTCTCTCGACCAAAATGATCGCATTTTAATTACTTGGATGCAATTTAAATTAAGTAACATATTAAACGATTTATCCTTCTATCAAACACGAATGTTCCCTGGATCAAACGTCCTATTTTAATTATGTAATTATTTTATATTTATTTCTAACGGGTGCAGCGGAGCGCACGGGTACGGCTAGTAATAATAATAATGGATAAGTATAAAATCATTACCAGCAGATTAATGACCTTACATAACTATAATGAAATACTGATTAAACAAAAGGAACACAACTTACAATAAAATGTTCAGCTTAATTTAAAAGCTGCTAAAAGTTTAAATTCCTGAAATTATTTCAAAAGTGTTATAATTCCTCAAAAGATCATATTTAAATTTATCCAAGCCGAATATCTTTTCACATTAGTGTTGCGTTTTCCAAGACATCTGACTACAGTGTTTATTGCAAACATAGTGATCGATATCGCCATCATACACCAAAACCAGATCAAACACATTTCAAGTGAGCATATTTATTATACATAAAGCAACGTATAACCTATAATAAAGACTTGATAGATATAATTTTTACATATAATCCTGTTATGTGATTGAATTTATGTCTTTAATTTAGGATAACAAGGAGTTTCAGATGTAGAAATTTGTCTCATATAGCTATATCGCCACTTCTTGAACTTGATACTAAAATGCAAAGCTCTTCCTATAAAATGTGCTTCTTCAAGAGTTCTATGAGATAATAATCACAGAGGCCCAAGTCAGGGCTGTAATGATCAAGAACTACAACAGCTCAAATTGGCATTACTTTGAATATTTATTCCTCCAATAATTGACGAATTTATTGCAAATCCTTTATGTTCTTTACAGGAGGAATCCACTGAATATAAGCTATTAGATTTTCCCAAATAAAGATGTCTTTACTAAGTTGCAATTAGACTGGCTTCTGAAGGAACAATTTACAAAATAAACGGAGTGGTGGCAACTTACTCCTCTTTACTTTTTAACTTTGCTCTAGAGTATGCCATTAGGAAAGTCCAGGATAATAGAGAGGGTTTGGAATTGAACGGGTTACATCAGCTGCTTGTATATGCGGATGACGTGAATATGTTAGGAGAAAATCCAAAAACGGTTAGAGAAAACACGGGAATTATACTGGAAGAAAGTAAAGAGATAGGTTTGGAAGTAAATCCCGAAAAGACAAAGTATATGATTATGTTTCGCGACGAGAATATTGTACGAAATGGAAATATAAAAATTGGGAATTTATCTTTTGAAGAGATGGAGAAGTTCAAATATCTTGGAGCAACAGTAAGAAATATAAATGATACTCGGGAGGAAATTAAACACAGAATAAATATAGGAAATGCCTGTTATTATTCGGTTAAGAAGCTTTTATCATCCAGTTTGCTGTCAAAAAATCTGAAAGTTAGAATTTATGAAACAGTTATATTAAGTTACCGGTTATTCTTCATGGTTGTGAAACTTGGATTGTCACTTTGAGAGAGGAATATAGGTTAAGGGTGTTTGAGAATAAGTTGCTTAGGAAAATATATGGGGCTAAGAGGGATGAAGTTACAGGAGACTGGAGAAAGTTACACAACGCAGAACTTCACGCATTGTATTCTTAGGAACATTAAATCCACACGTTTGAGATGGGCAGGGAATGTAGCACGTATGGGCGAATCCAGAAATGCATATAGAGTGTTAGTTGGGAGACCGGAGGGAAAAAGACCTTTAGGGAGGCCGAGACGTAGATGGGAAAATAATATTAAAATGGATTTGAGGGAGGTGGTATATGATGATAGAGAATGGATTAATCTTGCTCAGGATAGGGACCAATGGCGGGCTTATGTGAGGGTGGCAATGAACCTCCGGGTTCCTTGAAAGCCAGTAAGTAAGTAAGTAAGTAAGTGAGTAAGTAACGTGGGAACTTACATTTTCTGCTATGTTTAGCTGAGTTCTTGAACTAGGTACTGCTTTAGTATATCTCAGTTGGTACCGGCAGAAGCCATAATTTTGTAAAAGATTAATGCCTTGAAATTGATGTGTAATAAGGACAATTATTTCTGTTTACATTCGTTGTGAGTCCTATCAATTACTGATGTTATTGACATAACATTTGCATTTCGCGGCATAGACAGAAGATTAAACATCTAAATAAAAAATGGAAGTAATTAATTCTGTTGTTCACTAGTTTGGAACTTGTTATGATTTCAAAGCTGGAAGGCTGTGGATGCGTTGTTTGCGTGTTGAGAATTAGCCACAGTGGGATCGTAATTGTGAGAGTGAACATGTGTGCTGTGATAAAAGAGGAATTACTGATTAAAAGATAGAGCAGCCGAATAATTGCGTAGCACTTGCTAAGGTCGTACCTTCACAGTATAGATTTTCGGCTTACTAAATAATAAGCTGTTGCTATGAAGTTTTATTAGATATACAATACAAGCATACTCGTAGTAATGCGAAAATTGTTATATACAGGGTGATTCGTGAAGATTGGTAATAACGTTAGGATATAAAACTTAGTTTTTGCAACTGTTTTGAGTAAATAAAATTCAAACGAATTGCATATCACAGTACAGCTTAAAATCTCAGAGTTCTAACTTTCAGATTTTTTGACAGCAGACTAGATTATAAAAGCTTCGGAAATAACACATGGCAATCGAATTTCACTTTTTCTCCCAGTACTGCATTTTATGAAATTTATTACCCTACCCGTCTATCGACTTCTCATTCTACTCTCAGCAACAAAAGAGGGATTTAAAGCACTGAATACGTGGTGTTTCTCGACATCTTTTCCCTGCACATCTGGTGCCGCGCCTGTAACTCAGCCAGGGACCACCCAAATTCATAACAGAGGAACACCTTTCAGCAAGGGCGTGGAGCACTTCAGTGGACAGAGTTTCCTCGACATCAGCGTTGCGCCGTCTCTCCACTGACACTGACTCAGTCCGTGAATTGCCTCTTGGGCTTGCGGAACTGTTCTGACTTTAAAAAGTGGTCCCCACTTCAAAAAAGTTTGAGAAACGCTGGCTTACGGAACACGATTGCTTTTTAAAAGAATATACAGGTGGAAGTGAAACCCTGCAGATTTTCAAAGCGAATAGCTCAAATTGTATGTAAGAAAAAATTTCAATACCATATTGGTGGAAAGTTCATACTTCTTTGAAAAATTGTTTTTTTTTTATGTTTATCACCCTCTTATTCGGTAACTATTGCGAGTAGGATCGTGATTTTTGTCCATATCGATAGAAAATGTAATAAAGAACCATTTGTCCCTCTGGCGTGTTTCAATAGCGTGGACGATTTTCATGTCAATTTAATTTAAAAACCACTAATTTCAAGCCACTGAACTTTGCGAACAGATTGCAACGTCGTATCGAGAGAGTAAGGCTCGCATACAGAGACAGATCTGAGTTCGTTGACCTCTTACATCTTTGTTGCTAGAAGAAAGATTACTGTGTTAGCGGCGATGTTGCCGTACTGCTGAAACTTCCAACTTAATTTTCTAATTAGCCATGTATTTAATTACAAATCGTAATGTAGGTTCTCTATTCCTTTATTCCAATCTGCAGGATTATTTCACTTTCAGCCTGTATATTGAAAAAAGTGAGTGATAAACTACGCCATTTTGTAAGACCTGCATTCCTTAAAATCTCTTCACTTGCTTTATTTGTTCTTATTATTAGTTATTATTCGTTACTAAGACTATTATTCGTATCTTTGGAGGCTATAAGCTTTTTTATTGCCAAAATTAAATAATATGGTGGATAGCCTTCATTTCCTAATATTCGTCATATTTATCCAATAATAATATGTGTTATTTCTATTTTATGAATCATATCTTCGTTATTGTATTTGCAAAAGTCCTATTTGCTGCAAGACAATAAAGGGGCTTCAAGACAAACATTTTTAAAAATAGCTTAAAGGATAACCTTCTTAGTAATTCTGTAAATAAAATTTATTTACTCTACAATATTACAAAAGCACAGTCAACAATTAACATACAATAGACTGGTATGTTAGAAAACAATCCCCATAAAAATAATTATATGACGGTCGAATATAACGCTAAAAGATACTTTAAATATATGAAGAGCTTGCGGGAAAAACGATGAATGTCACATTTCTATTAAGGATTACATAATAATCTAATTGAGTCTATAACTGCAAGGTGTAGTGCTGTTTCTATAGAAAATAAAGCAAAGGATTACTGTATTCGTGGTGATAAATCTCCTTTTTACCATTTTTCATAAGAACAACATTAAATTTCGCAGTGATCCATTGAATTTGATAATGACATCAACCTTAACAAAACTGTGACATTCATCGTTTTTCCCGCAAACTCTTCACACTTTAATTATACTCACTTAAACGATCACTAACTGTATGGTAACTTTTTTCTTTAGACATGCATCCTGATAGCGCTATATTTTCAAAATTGTCTCATAATAATGTATTTCTATTCATCATCATCATCATCATTATCATCATCGGCGCTACTGCCCAAAACGGGCCCTGACCTTCTTGATTCTCTGCCTCCAAACTTTTCTATCCTGGGCTCTCACTTCCCAATTCGTACACTTCAATAGCTGGTGGCAATCTTCCTTGATTGAGTCCTTCCATCTTTTCCTAGGTCTTCCAATAGGTCTTTTGCCATATATCTGATCCTGCATAGCGATCTTCGGTATACTTGAATTGTCCACTCTCTGAACGTGTCCAGCCCATTCTAATTTTTTGAGTTTCACTATTACTGAAATCTCCAAATCTTTGTATCTATTGTAAATTTCTTTGGTATATCTTATTCTCCGAGCCCATTATTTCTAACGGGCCCGAGAATTCTTCTTAACACTTTCATTTCAAAACTATTGATTATGTTTACTGTTTTTATTTTGGTCATAACCCATGTTTCGCATCCATAAATTAATACCGGGCGTATCATTGTCTTGTAAAGCCTCATTTTGGTATTTGAATGAATTTGTTTAGATTTGAACATGGGTAGGATTATAATAAGAACGATTAGCTTTAAGTATTCTGTTTAATATTTCCTGATTTTCATCGTTTCTATTGTTAAGTATAGTTCCCAGATAATTAAAATAGTATGTCTTTCTATTATCTAACATTATTTGTAATATATTAAGATTCTATGTGTTTTAGTTTAATTCTGCTACACAGTTTGTATTTCACTGTTTAATTAATAGTTCATAGCATTTTACTGTTTAATTCATAAGTAACTCTTGTATACACGTAACTTTTATCTAAATCAAATTGTTGTATTCTTTGTAGCTTGTAAATTCATACATATATATGTATACTTTTTGCTGGTTGAATGGAAGTAAAGGCCTTACGGCCGTAACTCTGCCATCTAAAATAAAGCATTATTATTATTATTATTATTATTATTATTATTATTTTTTTTTTTTATCTGATGTTTTTCCAGTTCACTGCGGGCTAAAGCAGGGAGATCCACTATCACCTTTACTTTTTAATTTCGCTTTAGAATATGCCATTAGGAAAGTTCAGGATAACAGGCAGGGTTTGGAATTGAACGGGTTACATCAGCTTCTTGTGTATGCGAATGACGTGAATATGTTAGGAGAAAATACACAAACGATTAGGGAAAACCCGGAAATTTTACTTGAAGCAAGTAAAGCGATCGGTTTGGAAGTAAATCCCGAAAATACAAAGTATATGATTATGTCTCGTGATCAGAATATTGTATGAAATGCAAATATAAAAATTGGAGATTTATCCTTCGAAGGGGTGGAAAAATTCAAATATCTTGGAGCAACAGTAACAAATATAAATGACACTCGGGAGGAAATTAAACGCGGAATAAATATGGGAAATGCTTGTTATTATTCGGTTGAGAAGCTTTTATCATCTAGTCTGCTGTCAAAAAATCTGAAAGTTAGAATTTATAAAACAGTTATATTACTGGTTGTTCTGTATGGTTGTGAAACTTGGATTCTCACTCTGAGAGAGGAACAGAGATTAAGGGTGTTTGAGAATAAGGTTCTTAGGAAAATATTTGGGGCTAAGAGGGATGAAGTTACAGGAGAATGGAGAAAGTTACACAACACAGAATTCGACAGAATTAGGAACATTAAATCCAGACGTTTGAGACGGGCAGGGCACGTATGGGCGAATCCACAAATGCATATAGAATGTTAATTGGGAGACCGGAGGGAAAAAGACCTTTAGGGAGGCCGAGACGTCGATGGGAGGATAAAATTAAAATGGATTTGAGGGAGGTGGGTTATGATGCTAGAGACTGATTAACTGTGTACAGGATAGGGACCGATGGCGGGCTTATGTGAGGGCGGCAATGAACCTTCGGGTTCCTTAAAAGCCATTTGTAAGTTAGTAATTATTATTATTATTATTATTATTATTATTATTATTATTATTATTATTATTATTATTTTCTTTGACTAAATTCACATGCGGTTCGCAAATTTATCGACAAGTTGGAAGCTCTTACAGTATTCTCTAATTCGTGATTAAAAGTGGACAGCAATGAGTTGTACGTTGTGAATTAAATACGTCAGAATGTAGTAGCATTGATTCCTTTCCACATTTGCAGCATTGGGAACACCTTTCAGCAAGGGCGTGGAGCACTTCAGTGGACAGAGTTTCCTCGACATCACCGTCGCGCCGTCTCTCCACTGACACTTGACTCAGTCCGTGAATTGCCTCTTGGGCTTGCCACAGAGTCCTCCTACTCCTCTTCTGTTTCCTCCTTCCCTACGTGTCTGTCTGTCCCCTCTTCTGTCGTCGAGAAATTACCCGCCACTCCACTATGTACCGCGACTACTCCTTGGCGGTTGCAGACAGAGTGCCACTGGACATGTCATAGCTCTAACACGTCATGTAGACTCCTCCATCTGCTCCAGGAAATTGCTTCCACTTTACTACAAGAAATCAGTTCCAGAACATCACTGTATCACATTTACGGTTGTAGGATGCAGTCTAACATCATTCGAAATGTTCTCCTACAAGCCGTCTCATCAGAGAGATGTAACTCTCTCACTTAAAGTCTGTTCATTGTATTTTTAATCCTGATGTGAACTAAACTAATAATTGTTATATTAGTGATATCGATGGAACGGTTCAGTATATCACTAATCATGTATTGTCTAATGTTTTTGTAAGAGTGGACCACAATGATAAGAAGTGAAGGAGATCTGGGCCGGACATGATTTACAGTTAAATTAATATAATTATATTTTGTTTAACGACGCTCGCAACTACCGAAATTATATCAGCGTTGCTTTGTGCCGGAATTTTGTCCCACAGGAGTTCTTTCACATGCCAGTAAATGTACTGTCGTATTTAAACTCACTCAAATGCCATTGACCTAGGCCGGGATCGAACCCGTTACATCGAGCACAGAAGGTCAGCATTACACCGACTGCACCACCCAGGCCGACTACAGTTAATTTAATGATAAATATCATTCAAATATACAGGATGTACAGGATGTAAGGGGTATAATTGCTGTCCTTTCCACAGTCGTTGGGGACGATCTACAGGATCAAAAAATTTCCATACAACACAGAGTCAAAACCTGATAGTTTTCCGAGGGAAAAAATTATTTTGTTATTTTATTTGCGTTTTACTGCATATATTGTTAGTAAAATTACGAAAACAATTAAATCAGTAGGTATATCTAGCAAAGAGTTAATATTACTTTAAATACATATTTGTGTGTTCTATTACGTTTTCGTGAAATTAAATAAAAATGCATGCTTAAATTTGTTAATATTCTGACGTGAGAGACGTGGAAACCTTCAGCAGGCAGTACTCTGCACAAACATAAGTTCGAGTCAGCTCAGTTCAAGCTCACTGTACTGCCGAATGGATGACAGTTCAGTACAGGGTATTCGATAAACAACTTACAATGTAATTGACAGTTTAGGAATGTTATTAATTTATGGAGAAAGTCGTCGTAATTCAAGTGAGGCAAGAAGTATGTACCGTCAACGTTTTCCTCAAAGAAGGTTACCTAATCGGCGAATTTTTGTAGCAGCTTCTCAACGATTATTAGAAACTAGGAGTCTCTTACCCTGTTTCGACAATCACACAAACAGAAATTTGTTTAAAAATGATACTGTTTTACAGAAGCGGGAGAGATTAAAATGTTGCATTATAAATAAAAGCTCGTGTGATTTTGTACAGAAAACTATTATTGTTTATGTTTGAGACGTACAATAAAAAAAGAGCAATATCGTTACATAAAATGTAAATTTACCATAAAGTTCTATTAATTAGATTGAAAGTTTGTATTTGCTGCTAGTTTTATGTAAACAACAGATTGTCATGGTCGCTGCCGCTTGAGCTGTACTGTGTACTTCAAAATTCGCTCCTCCCCATCCAACAACGTTGCAAAACGTCTGTTATTGTAAACTTTAATAATTAGTTAAATATTGCAATTAGAAAAAAATTGTAAGGACATTTTTTTCTTTCTTATGACATGAATAATCATCAGTTAAAATAATGACACTTATAGCCCTTACACCCTGTATATATAATTACCTTCTTCATTAATAAATTATTTATTACATATTAAACAATTGAAAAAAATAATGTATTAAAACAAAATATAAACTAAATTATGTTAATTAACCTTTTTAACTCTGGTAGACTCATAAATTCAAAGTCTCAAAACAATATGTGCTTCATTTGTACAAATGAAAATCTGGCATTCCAGTTTACATCTTATCTGTAATAAAAAGATTGCGGCTGAATTTTAGATGCAAGAAAACTAATATCTGTTTCGAAGTTGGTGACTGATTTAAGTAAACAGTGATGTAAATGGTAATCAGTTATTCTTGGGCGAAAATTTAATTTTACATATTTCATCCTTGAAAACGTCTCCTCACATATGTAAGTGCTTTCGAAAACCGTCAACATTTTAACTGCAATTTTTTTTTTTTACGTTAGGAAACTGTGTAATTGAAGAGACATTTGTAAAATTGTACCCTGATATTTGAATGAAATATTTCTTTCAGTTCGTCATTAGACTGCATTTCAATGAGTTCAAGTTGGTACATTTCAGATATTGTCTCAATATCAATGGCGGAAGTGTTCTGAAATAAGCGAATATCCTTGTAATGTGTGTCAAATCCTGAAATCGTGCATGAAATTCCTTCTGCAACAACTCTAACATTTCACAAAATATTTTGTGCGGAACTGTGATACATTTCTTGCTCGGTCGGGTGAGTTCATTATATAATGCAGGAGGGACATAGTGAAGGAGGCAATTTAATTTTATTACAGTATATAAGGGGAAAGTAACTGGCCAACCTACCCCATTATATCCTGGGCTAGTTGCCTTATAAGTATTGCCTTCTTGGTATCACTTTTGAGCTTCAGACCTGTCTTCGGACACTTGACTAAACAACAAGAGTATACAGACGTGGACAAATTATTAGAGTAAAACGTTTTTCTTGAAAACATAATATAATTCATCGTATCAAGTATCAGTATAATTCACAGAGTCTCTATTGTTGTAAATATGATTGTTTACATCTTCTGGTATATTTTTTCAATGGTTAAGTATATTCTGTCTGGCTGTGTTGGTACTACTGGTGTTTTAATAATATACTGCAGAAGATATTCAACAGTCTGTTCTCCCATGGCCTGCAAGAAGACCGGACATGAATGAAATTGAAAATATGTGATCTATACTGAAGAAGAAAGTGAACAAAAAGAGGTTTACAACAAAACATGGACTCAATCAAGCGCTGTCTGATATCTAGCTAAATGATGCTGATATTCAAAGAAAGCGTCAAACGTTGGTTTCCATCATTCCTGACAAAATCATCATGTTAATAAAGAATAAAGGAATGTTCACAAAATATTAGTAACCTCAAGACTCAATTTTCTGTTCATTATTTCTGTGCAAAAGTACATTTTTGATAATTATTTCTGCCGATAAATATAGCTTCGTTGCACATATAATTAATTTAGTCTAATAATTTGTCCACGTCTGTATAAGAGTTAATTTTATTACAGTATTTATAAGAGAGAGAGAGAGTGCCTCTCCTACTAATCACTTGTAGCAGAAGCTGTTAAGTTCCCCAAAATAATAATTTATTTCGAGTTTGAAAGAAAATGTAGTTAAGTTTTTTAAATATATTATTTTATTCATATACTTTTTGCCTTTCGTCAGTGGGCCGGATAGAAATACATTTTGGGCCGTATGGGACTGTAGATTCTCGACCTCTGGTCTAAATAATAGTTATATTTTATGTTTTTATATTATTTACACAAACGTTTTCGACTAACAGTAGTCACCCTCATGTCAGGTTTATCATACATTGACATTTAGGGTCACAAACTTATTTGTATGTGATCTAAAATATTATTCTTCTATACTGAAAACATTATTGCCTACATAGGTACATACACGTAATCTATATGCATTTCTGGATTCACCCATACTTGTTATATGCCTTCCCATCTCAAGCGTCTGGATTTAATGTTCCTAATTATATCAGGTGAAGAATACAATGCGTACATTTCTGCGTTGTGTAACTTTCTCCATTCTTCTGTAACTTCATCCCTCTTAGCCTCAAATATTTTTCTAAACACCTTATTCTCAAACACCTTTAACCTCTGTTGCTCTCTCAAAGTGAGAGTCACATAACCATAAAGAACAACCGGTAATATAACTGTTTTATAAATTCTAGCATTCAGATTTTTTGACAGCAGACTGGATGGTAAAAGCTTCTCAACCAAATAATAACAGGCATTTCCCGTATTTATTCTGTGTTTAATTTACTCCTTAAGGAGATGTCATTTATATTTGTTACTTTTGCTCCAAGATATTTGAAATTTTCCACCTCTTCCTGATCATGAGATATAATCATATACTTCGTCTTTTCGGGATTTACTTTCAGGCGTATCTCTTTACTTGGGATCTTGGATATACAATTGATAATTTCACATAGAGTAGGCCTATATAAATACGATAATATAGGGTAAAGTTTGGTAATGCTGTGATATGAGTAATATTGTGATAGTTCTTTTTGAGAATTTATTACAATTTTACTGAGCGAGAGGAAGATTGTTTGTTTTTTTTTTTTTTGCGTCAACATATTAAGGGAATGCTCGTGGACAAGTTTCTGCACAAAACCGGTTCTTCTCTGGCTCAGTAAAATTGTAATAAATTCTCAAATTAGAACTATCGCAAAATTACTCGTATCACAGTATTACCAACCTTTACCCTATTATTTAAAAAGAATGACATGAATTTTTAGGTAGAATTGTGGTATTCACGTTTTTCAAAGCGTTAATTGAGCAAAGCATACATTCCCTGACGAACAATAGTAGTTTAATCTAAAAAAAGCAACAGAAATATTTTCGATAATTTTAGAGCGATTAGTCTCGAAATATTTGCAAGTAATATCTATGCTAATGTAATCACTGGACTATTTAATACCAAAAGAGAACGCTTGCTATATGGTGAACAGCATTAATATTTGTCGCTCTTGCATAAACTTATTAGTACGTAAACTAAAATTATGAACTTATATCAGTTATTAGATTCCATAAAAGCCTATCCTTAAGGTCTTAAAAAACAACCTTCGAATATCAATTCCCAGTATTAACTTACTGTACTTCCTTGTAATACTTAGATGGATATCTAGATTTTTACTTAATGCCCATATTAAGCTATTACAGGTGGAAAACTTCAGCATTGAGCTGTTGTTTCGTGACCAGCAGACCTTCATTCGACAAAGAATTGTAGTTAATTACAGCATCTTATTTTCACAACATTAATAGGCTAATTAAAGAACTTGTTCAAAGGTTTTTCTAATTACAGAAGTTATTTTACACTCATTAAATAGATAAAAATAGCAAGCATAAGACATTAAAATTATTAGATTTTAATTTGATAGCGAAAACGAACAATATTAATAATTTAATTTTACTTTAATTCAACATCCTTCAGTACATGCATATCTCAGTCTACTGACGATTTCCCATCGTTAATGTGAGTGAGATTCCTTGTAGATATATGACAGTTTTCTGTTCTGAGACGTTTTTTCGATATTGCCATTTGTTATGCTATTCTCTCTATAAAATTGCTCAGTCTCGTATTACAATTTTTATAAAAGAAGAAAGATAGACAGCAGGGGATGAGAGAGAAGATGGAAGTTATGTAATTGAGTACATAGATTAGAAAGACGAAAATAGGAAGAATATGATGACAAGGAAGGACAAAAGAAAATTAAATGTAGTAGGACAGAATAAAACGAAATTAGGAAAGAAATGAGGCAAAGGAGTTGTGGAAATATGAGGAAGGATAATGGAAGCAAAGAAGGAAAATTTGGAGAAATGAAGGGGAAGAGAAATAAAAAAAAATAAGTAAAAGATAGAAAGGACAGGGAAAAGAAAATAAATGGGAAGAGTAATATTGAGGAACAAAAAGAATAAATAGAAAGACAAAGAACATTTCAAGTTAGGGAATGACAGGATGAGGTTGCGAGAAGTAGACAAAGAAGAGATCGCGAGAAGGTAAAGAAAGATGAGCTCACAAGAAGATAGAGAAAGAATAGAGATAACAAGTGGTCGCGAGAAGATAGAGATACTAGTGAGAAACCACGTTAAGGTATAGAAAGTGGAAATCGCGAGGAGGGTGAGGAAGAAGAGGTCGGGAAGAGGAAGAGAAAGAAGAGGTCGAGTAATGTTACGGAATTAGCAATGAAGTGAAGAAAAAGAGGGAAGCAAAGGGGAATGAATTGTGGATATATAATTTTGTCGCAAACCAGGGGCTCCCATCCTTATCCCTTAATGTCGTGTCTCGGGCCAACGTAGTTTCGTGGCGCTCAGGTTAATTAACAGCTGTGTAAAATAACTCCCAGAGGACACGACAAAGTTGTATGTTGACTGTAGCTGAGACAAGCAGCGCTGAAAGGAAGCGGGTGGGCAACCGAACTACTGCGTCTGATGTTACGTCATGACCAGATGCCTGACGTCATCGCGTCCAGAGACCGCGCACCGCAGTAATTACATATAACATTCCGGGCGAATTGTTTACCTTCTTTATGCGTGAGCGTCTGCAGCCACATTTTATTCGTTAAGTGTGGAACGATTCTCTACCAGGTTAGTTTCTTAGTTTGAGTTAAATGAAGTATTGACCGATAACTAATCATTATAATTATCACTTTTAAATTGAATTAATAGCGCTATCATCATCATCATCATCATCATCATCATCATCATCATCATAATCAGTGACGTCGCCAGGATCAGGGCAAGGTGGGTGCGGATGGGGTGCTATATTTAAAAATGGGGTGCGAGTTATAAAAATGTGGTACATAAAAAATCCAAAATGTTCTTTCATGCACTTGCGCGCATACTATACATCTGTTTATTGTTATTATTATTATTATTATTATTATTATTATTATTATTATTATTATTATTATTATCCATAACGATATATTAAGGGACGTAGTTTTTTAACATCCAAGAAATTGTTTGTTTTTGTTCTTCAAAATAACTTACGCCAAGTATTTTTTTAAATAAATTGCCCTTTGGGGTGTGGAATGGGGTGCTCCGATGTTTTATGGGGTGCTTGCGCACCTTTTCGCACTCCCCTAGCGACGTCCCTGATCATCATCATCATCATCATCATCATCATCATCATCGTCATCGAGACCGGAAGTTTAGGCATTATGCATCTTTAAAATAGGCAGGCAAAAAGGCATCATAAATAACTAAAATAGGCAGGCAAAAAGGCTTCATAAATAACTAAAATAGGCAGGCAAAAAGGCATCATAAATAACTAAAATAGGCAGGCAAAAAGGCTTCATAAATAGGCAGGCAAAAAGGCATTATAAATAACTAAAATAGGCAGGCAAAAAGGCATCATAAATAACTAAAATAGGCAGGCAAAAAGGCTTCATAAATAAGTAAAATAGGCAGGCAAAAAGGCTTCATAAATAACTAAAATAGGCAGGCAAAAAGGCATTATAAATAGCTAAAATTCGCAATAAAAGGCAATTACAAAAACCTTGCACTAGACCCACAACCTTGCACTTTCCACAAAGGCATTTCGGCAGCAAGAAAAGCTTTACATAAGTCGAATGCAAATTGAGATTTTCGACTCGATGTTGCAATTACTGTTGGAAGCAAAGAAATCTTCTTCCCAGTAGCGTTGGAAAGTGCATTTTTGTGTTTGGTTGTACAGTAAAACTCCAATTTAGAGGAATACCTTGCAAACACTAAGTTCGCCCGAGACGATGCACTCGACGTAGTAAGACCCCTGCATTCGTTCAGATGTTATTGTAGCTACAGTAAAGAGGGACTTAAAAAAACTATTAAAACGAACCTGTTCCTTATTAATATTAACGTGTTTTATTATTATTATTATTATTATTATTATTATTACTTACTTACAAATGGCTTTCAACGAACCCGAAGGTTCATTGCCGCCCTCACATAAGCCCGCCATCGGTCCTTGTTATTATTATTATTATTATTATTATTATTATTATTATTATTATTATTATTATTATTATTATTATTAGCTTGTAGTTAAATATAAAGTACCAAAGTAGTCTATGTACTTTTAAGTGTCATAAGAAAAATTAAATTCCTTCTATAGATAAAATATATAATCTCTTTAAAGAGAATAAAACAGAAATATATTTTCATAATTTCAACAAAAATTGAATAAACAACAAATAGGCCTATATTTCCATGAATTCACTTATTTCGTGACATAATAATTATAAAATTAATTGCATAATAATCTCTTAACATTAATTAGATACCTTACAGTCAACTATTGGGTGTTAATTTATTCCAGCTTCTCTTTATAGTTTCCCTGGATACATAGTTCCTAGAATTTGCAATGTTATCAATTGCATATTTTATAGACTATATAGAGTATTTCTTTAAGAACTCACGGACATTTCTTATCATGCACTGAATAAATAGTTTCCGATATCGACGCTTCACAAATTGAGAAACAGGTGATGTATCAGCACTTCGTTGTTCGGCTTGTATTGAGATCTGGCGAATGCCATGACGTGCTTTAAAATTCCTTAACCACCCATTGCTAGCTTTAAATGTTGTATCAACACCAAGATTGTTGTTAATTTCACGTTGCTTTCACACGCAGTATTTCACCTGACACAAGAATTCCCTCACTTCTCTTTAGCTTAAACCATTCAAAAATTTCATTATCTAATTGCTTGTTATCAGGAAGTTTCATAGATTTTCTTTTCTTTACATTACCCTCTTTGTTTTTCAGTTCTTCTGCAAAAGCTTTTATCTTTCCTCTGTCACTGTTTATCCTATAAACAACAGATAAGGTTAGATTACATCGCTTAGCAATTTTGCTTATTTGTTCAGTATTTTCTAATGGGGCAATAAACTGCAGTTTTTCTTCTTGGCTAAATCTTGTTCTTTGTCGTGTATCGAGTACTCGTTGTGTACACGACAGAAGCGTCGCATGAACTGAACCAACTCTGCTTGCAAGTTAAATGCTCCTTCCTCTAAATTGGAGTCCTACTGTACTGATATGTTGCGATATGAAATTTAGCTATAGTCGCGACGCTGTTATTCCCGGTGTGACTCCTTCTCTTTGCTTACGTCTTAGGCTCTATAAAGTCTAGGTAGGTAGTATCGTTCGTCATTTTTGTTCTTTCGTTGCCGAGCTACCAGATGAGGAATCTATTTGCCACACCGTTAAATTTTATCATATCGCAGCTCCTATGATAATAAATGAAACGCACTGTATTTCAGCAAATAATTCAGCGGCAAATAACGTTCCCGTGAGCTTTCTGGTAACGCCAACGAAAGAGCCAAAATGGCGGGCGATTATATTAAGTATTTATCGAACATTAGGAAATGCATAACGTCATTATCAGCGAATCACAAGACGCACGCGTTTAAATGTAGCCGACCTGCAACGTGATTGGCTGCCGGAAATAAGATCGACGGGACTATAGCTACAACAACGTCGCAATGAAAACTGAAAGAAAAATAACAGTTAAAAATAACGTTAGACCCGCACTCATTGTTGCCTTGTCAAATAAACACAAGCAATAATTAAAACGCTTGCTGTTATACATTTTTGCACTGCAGCACTCATTGTTGCAAAGAGAATATGAACTGACTGAAAGACAATAATATACATTCGGTCAAGTCACTTTCATTGTAACGGTTATAGAAATGAATTAAAATATAACTGTATGCAATTTTTAATAATAAATTAATAAATATTAAATAAATACTCAAATAAAAGCAAAAAAAAAAAACATTTATTTTGTAAATTAGGCATTTATATTAAAAAAGGCAGAAAAGGGCAACATAAAACTGTGACGTTTCAATCACAAAGGTATAATTCGTACAGATTTATTTTCAAAATGAGGATAGATTGAACACATTTAAAAAGGCATTCTGCCAAAGTTCCGGTCTCTGATCATCATTATCATCATCATCATCATCATCATCATCATCTCTTCAGCCGAGTTCTTTGGTGTCTTGGTTAACACGCCTGGGTCTGGGGTTAGATTCCATGAGCCAGGTATCTCAACTTGAGCTTTCGCGGTCTCTGAAGTCTCTCCAAGGAGAACACCAATTTGAAAAGGGCCAGAGCTCGCTTTGTACGCACTCTTATATCCAGGGCTCGGAAGTTGATGACCTAAAATTCACAGAAAAATGACCTATGAAATTACCTTAAATTTCTGAAAATGTGACACTAAAATTAAAAAAAAGACCAAGATTTTTAATAATAATAATAATAATAATAATAATAATAATAATAATAATAATAATAATAATAATAACAATAATAACAACTCATTTTTGCTTTAACTGACGTAATGGGCGCATACTTGAAACGATTAAAGTCCTCTGGTGAAAAATCTTCATCAAAAGCACTGAAGTCAAAATTTTCACTTTACAGAACTTTCTCGAC
The DNA here is from genome assembly GCF_040183065.1 of Periplaneta americana. NCBI lineage: Eukaryota > Metazoa > Arthropoda > Insecta > Blattodea > Blattidae > Periplaneta > Periplaneta americana. The sequence goes on from NC_091123.1 coordinate 49,487,796, forward strand.
TTTACACATTGACTGGTACCCAATGTTGTTTTCCAATATCTTTTTCATTTTCTGTCTAACTTCTTGTCCAAGTAGCTGAAGTAAATCATGAGCATAAAACGGTATTTCGAGATGTTAAGTCTCATAAGTAATACGTAGGGATGTGGTCTTTTTGTTATTAACGATATATAATAAATTGTTAAAAACTTAATTTTTGCATGGAAAATGCAAAATTAAGTTAAATATTTTGGCAAATTTTCGCGAAATGATAGAAATCGACGAAATTACTTCATAATCAGGACATTAAAAAAAGCGGTTTTTTGTAGAATTCTCACGAAAAAAAAGTGGCATGTCTTTCTTCCAAATAAAAATCGAAAATTTTCTTCGTTATATAAAATAAATTAATATTTATATACAGGGACATCATTTTATTTTTACTTCAATTTTTATTGTACCTGAATTTTTGAATGTACTTCACTCCCACCCCTTCTACTAGTAAACTTCCAACCGTTCACGACACAGAGCCGAGGGCGCGTAAGCAGTACTGAGTTACTGAGTATAGTACGTTTCAGAAATATGTTCGCGTTTTCCAGTGACGAAAGAGCTTTCAATATTGAATCATATTTTCGTACGGGTACTGTCGTCCGTTTCCCTATGTCGCATCCCGGTTTTCCCCACCTGCTTCTCTTCGCCCCTTTGTAAAGTCTAGTAGCTGGGCTATCTTAGCTCTTTTCTGAAAACATTAATTTCTGTTAGGAATTGGACGTCTACGTAATATTATTCAAGTGTTTAAAATAACTTAAATAAAAGGGCCTCCTTAAGTAATTAACTGTCACGTGATTTCCCCCCCTTTCTACAACCCTGCGACAAAACCACTTGAACGGACAGTGTGCGGGTCGGGCAGAGTGAAGATTGAATTTACAGTACGTAAGGTACTCTTTTATAGAGTAGGTACAGAATTATTTCAACGTGAGTTACTCGTACGAAGGACGAAACTGGTAATTGGAATTAGGTACAATAGTCTATAGTGCGATAATATGCACAAAAGAACTGAAGCCTGTATCGAAATGAACGGCCACCATTTTCTAAAATGTGTTTAAATATCCATATTATAATTATTTTTCAATTTAACTTCATTCTTTATATAGTACGCTAATGTGCTGTAACAGTACAATATACACTGCATAATTAATACTTCCGAATAGATAGCTCAATTCGTGTGTAAAACACTAAGTGTTAATACAGTACTGTGTTTTGATTAAACAGAAACCTAATGAAAATTATCAAACTCAAAATTGCGATATTTCCTAGTTTACATAAATGGATGAACCACTTTTCTTCCCTCCTATATCTAGTAAAGTGATTTGTATTTTACGCCAGTATCATCGAACTCCGTCGTGGAAAGGGTAGCAAACGGTGTTTCCTGTTTCAATCGTTAATTGAAAGGTATAGCCAGGTTAATATTAAAAATGTTAGTAAAAATAAAATGATGTCCCTGTATATTTGATCATTTAGCATTAGGTACATGTGTGTGGCATCCGGCAACGGTGTACGCATGGTTTCAGGGTCTACTTCCAGGAAGCAGCGCATGCAGACAAGGGTCATTTCTCTTTCCCGCAACAACTGCCTTCGTGAGAAGAAAGTCAGTGCCGTTTACCCTCTCGCAGTCGAATGAAATTTAATTATGAATTTAATTAATGAGCCAACAATTTTCTATTAGTTTCAATAATAATTATAAAAATCTATATTATATAATTATTTTTTTAGTTTCTTAAGGTTGCGAAATATGCGCGATATTGCTTGTCTTTTACGAAATATTCAACGAAATTATGTAATCAGGACAAATAATCACCGTAACATCACACCCCTAATAATACGATATCAATAACGTACCGCATTCTGAGAGCGTAACGGTCACCAGATATATTTCTGTGCTGAAGGTGCTGACTTTAAAACCAAAAATAAAACAATCATTCTTGTGTTGTTGAACTTCTATAGATCATTATAAAATAAACATACCCAGAACGACTTGATTCTCTTTGTCTAATACGGTTTTATAGCCCTACTATTTACAGAGTAAATAATATCAACATGATAAAAAGGGAATTCTGAATCGAATTTGATTCAGATAGACAATAATATTTATGGTGAACTTAGTTTTGTAGACCCATTGTCCACTTGGTTCTAGATCTTTTACTTTCTTTTGTGTTAGCAATTATTTTGCAGAATTTAGCTCCAGTTTTGCACTTCTTCACTTTGATCTCCTCAAGCTCAAAAACCTGCTGAACGTTAATGCACAATGTTTATATCGATCAGCTCTTCTCAGGCGATTATCCCTCCAAGTCTTTCATATTTAATGACAAATGACGTTGGTGCAGGTCAAAGGCTTTCCTGTGTAGCGTCTTTATTATCACAGTATTTAATTTTAATGGCAGCCATCACGGACTTTATTATGTTGAGAAATGTTTGATGACTTCAGGAATGACGCAATCAACGCCCAAGGGGTAGGTTAAGGAGGAGGGAGTAGTAGGTGAAGTGATTACTCGATATGGGGATCAGCAAACGTAATGAAAACGGGAAATGACGGATCTATGGAGACGTTTCGACCAATTTGTGTCTCTTCTCCATCGTGCTTAATTTCGCAATTACATCGTTCATACCCAAGTAGTAAATGAAGTCTCTTTCGAGCTTGCAGTTTTATCATAACTACTAAAAACAAAAAAATTCTGTTGTGAGATGAAAAATTCTGAATAATAAATTTTTGCAAATATTCACATTTTGTGTTCTGTGTCTTGAAATACGTGTGTCTCAGAACGCTACAGCTTCCCATATCAGTCTTAGAGTTTTCCTTATTTCAACATCCAAACAAATTAACTTGAAATGTCGGCCACACCGAAAGTATATAACACACTTAAACGTAGTTTAGACAATTAGGAAACGAGATGAAATGAAATTGGTTGCAAGAGAATTAAAATTTTAAGAAAAATTGCGTGCTGTAGAAATGGATCACTAGAAGAACGAATAATATTAGGAACTATATCAACTCCATCATCATTAACGAACGTAGTTTAGGCCGCTTGATTCTCAATTGCATTAATATTTAAATTGAACTTGTGAAAATAGTTACAGCTATAATTTTAAGTAAATTTACAGCTTTATATAATATTTCGGAATATGTATGATAAGACTTTCTTGTGTTAAATTCTAACGTACATTGTTTACATATTTCGACCTATTTATGGGTCATCTTCAGAACTGGTCGTTGTTGGTCTTGGCGCCTCTTGTTCTGTTTCCTGTGAGGGTGCGTTAGTGTGGTATAGTGTAGAGTCAAAGGTTGTGTGTGTTTTGAGAATTTCGTTGGGGTTTGTTTTCCTGTGACTGTATATTTCATATTGTTCTAGTGTGTTGAGTTTCTGGCTTTTTGGTTGGATGTGTAGTATTTCCATATCTGTGTTGATATCTCTGTGGGTGTGGTTAGCATTTGTGATGTGTTCTGCATATGTGGAGGTGTTTTGTAATTTTGTTATGGCTGTGATGTGTTCTTTGTAACGTGTTTGAAATGATCTGCCTGTCTGTCCTATGTAGAAGTTGTTGCAGGTGTTATTTTTGAGTTTGTATACGCCTGTGTGGTTGTATTTGTTTGTTTGTGTGTTGAGATGTTTTTGTAGATTGTTATGTGTTCTGTATGCAATGTTGTAATTTTTATATAATAAATCTTCGATATACCCAATCTCCTCCAACCTCTAATCCTCCCGCAAAACTCACTTCAGATGGATCTAATCCAATCAGAATTAGACCTCTAGAAAAAAATCAACACAATGAAGAAAATTTAAAACAAATGGCCCTTGAAACCGTCAACATCATATATCCTGAAGACTATTGGATAAGAATTTATACCGATGGCTCAAAAACAGACCCTCTAGGAAATGTAGGAGCTGGTATTTTTAGTATTTTTTTTATTCTACCTTCCAGTTGGTTACAGTCTATCTGCCTATGACGGAGAAATTGAAGCTATACATGTTGTCTTAAATCAACTTTTACTCCATATGGATAAATTCACAAACACCATCATCCTCTCGGACTCAAAAGCAGCCATCTTGTCTATAAATAAAACTGACCACCCCTACACAGAACAAACCATTAATTGTCAAAAAATATTTGCAATTTAAAAAAAAGAACATTACGAAACAGTTGTGTTAGAATGGATCCCAGGACATTGTAATCTACATAGGAATGAACAAGCTGACACATTAGCTAAGAAGGGTGCCAATCTCAAAATAAACCCACGGAAACCTTTGTCATTTAGCTTAGTAAGCAATTACAAAAAAAAAAAATAATCACCAACAAGAATTGGACATAAACATTTCGCAACAACGTAGGAAATTACTGAAGGATATACCTTCTGAACCCAGAAGACTAGCAGTTGTAAGCTTTCGCCTTAACACTGAACATGACATCCTGGGTAAACACCTCAGTCGTCTTGGCATCCTGCCATCACCAGCCTGCATTTTGTGCCATCAACAGGAAGACATGGACAGACAACATCTTGCAAAATGCCGTACTCTGAAATCCTCCAAGGAAGTCGACCGCTACTGGGAAGCCAGAGTCCCAATGTTTTTTATTACTTAATTCTTAGTTTGGTCATCACTTTCTTGGTTTCCCTCAGTAAATGACTGTAAATATCATGTACTAATCATTAGACAAATAAATAAATATAATAAATCTTTTGGAGATATTTTGAGATATTAAATACATTTTATGTTTTTAATTTTTTTTTTGGCTTTAGACACTATTAGGCCTACATACTGTGTAAAACTATTTATAAATTTGCATAGAACCCCTCATCACATATAACGGACTGATCGGCCTAATGAACTTCCAAGACAACTTTTTTCAATTTCACTATGCTACCATCTAGCGACTGCAAAACAAGTCAGGTTATAACCCTCAGGGAATTGCATGAAGTAGTAGCTTACAACTGTACTTCCGTGTACCGGTCGTTAGCAAAAATGCCTTTTCGACAGTGGAGACTCTGGTGATTGTTCTCAAAAATTAAAAAAAAAAAAAAAAAAAGCACAATAGCTTTCAGTACACTAGCACGAATGGTTAATCCCTTCAGTAGCTCATAATATACTAAGGTGAAACGCACACATGCAACACTAGACAAACGGCCTTTAACTCTGGCGTATACGACAGATGCACTGTAGGTGGCAATGTTTCTGCGGGACGTCCCGTGGCGTCATATACTGAGGACTCCGTGGGAAATAAGTTAACAATAATTTTTTTATCATTCCATATAGCATTTTAAGAATATATCAGTGAAGTCATGGATTTTTTGGGCTTTTAATATAATAATGTTGTTATAGAAATAAATTAAACTGCCCACTATGACTGCCATATCATTAATATTTTATTCATACGGATGACTGAAAAATGGATAGCAGATGCATGTAATCCATAATTTAAAATATTTTAGACACATTACATGAAGTGTCATCGAAATTAAAGAGACGCCATTGTAAACCTGAACAATCATATTTTAATACCTTAAAGGCTAACTAGAATAAAATTAAAGGATGCTCATGAAAACATTCCATTGAAAAAAAAAAAAAACTTTTGTATTCGAATGCAGTAATTTATATTAATTCTAATTTCATGTATTGAAGAAAATCTTATTCTTAATCCATATCCCAAGTTTTATGATGGCATCTAAAAAAACCTATGAATAATTAAATTTAATAAAATCATTAATTTTTGTTCTGACAGTTGAAGATCGCTTGCCATGCGTGGCGGTTGAAACGCTCGCGAGAAACAGTGTAAACACAATCACGCGGTAATGACGACATTCTGTACGGCGGGACAGCCTAGGCCTACCTGCTGAGCTCTTTTGTTCCGGTAAGTTATTTCTATTAAAATCTGCCATGGTATTTAAGTCACCATTATGAAATTTTCACAGTGGAATCAATAAACCTAAAGAATTAAACACATGTTTTTTTCGTCTCTAAAAATGTTTCAGTTTGTGTTCTATATTTTTAATGAATGTTTTACGACGGGTAACTATTTAAAAAACCTTTATTTTTTTATTTCGGGGGTATTTATAAACTAGCCCATCCTTTTTAGAATTATATTGAAACCAGTTTTCCATCTTCTTTTACATAGTAAGAAAACTTCAATGAACGAAGCCCTGTTCTTTGCTAAACCAATATTTTAAATGATGATTGCTGCCAAACTATGAAGCATATAAATATAATATTGCATGAAATTCATATTTAGAACTTACAAATAATCTACTACAATATTTCTAACTTTTGAGACATCATGGTTCAAGAACATACTTTTTTCAATAAAATGACCCAGTTATCAATAGTTCAGGTTTTGCTTATACATACACAATTTTCCCTTATTCCTTCTCTTTTTTATTCATTTTCTTACAGGCCTATCCTTATTTTGATTTTATTTCTTTTCTTCTTTCCCGTTTCCTAACCACCCAACTGTTTTCTTTCGCGTTTCTTCTCTCTCTCCTTGTCTTAAGGCCCATTCACAATGAAAATTAAACATAACCGTAACATATACACAGAAGTTTGCGACCAAGTTGCCAAACGGGATCATTCACAATGATTTACATAAACACTAACATTAACATTGCCGTTAGACGTTAACATGAAAGATTACAGACTCCAAACTTTCATGCTTGTGCTCACGTGATTTGAAAGCAGTACAGAATCGTGGAGCGCTGAAGTATACGCACAGTCTAGTATATACAGACACGAAGCTCAATCCTTACTAAATATACAAACATAGATAGATGCTTACCACCAGGATCGCTACTATCGCTCATCACAGACTCTTTCCCTAGCAGACGATAAGATGTAGTGTACTTTCGATATCGTGTTCTTTTGAAAATATTATCACCTTCCTTCCATTATTGAAATGTGAAATACATAAGGTTTATATATTATTTTCTTAAAATATATGTTATATTCTATAAACTCACCTTCCTGGATCTTTCGCAAGAAGGAAAACTTCAACCTATTTTTCTTATAATTTATAGTACTACAAATGTCTCCTTGTCCCATATTACTATTCAAATTATTGTATTTTAGCCATTTACAGTTATTATAACCGATAACGAATAATTCACAGTTTACATAGCGTTTCACAAAAATGCGAAATATGGCACAGTCAATGCCTTTTCGATCTAGACCAGGCCGTAATGTTTGTTCGGGTTTTCTGTTTCAGTGTATGAAGCTCAGTGAAATATTATATTATAACTTTATTGCGTATCATTTCTAAGCTTTATTGAGTGTAATGGGTCCATAAGTTCTGGTTACTTCTTGTTGCATAATATGTTGCAGAAATAATTACAAAACTGTGTTATTTTAATGTGAAGAGAATTTTACATGTTCACATGATCTGTTCGCATCAACATTTTAAGTTTATAATGGAAGCTATTTGAGGTTTAAGGGGAATTGGACGTTATCGCATGCAAAGTAATGGTAAGAATAGCCTGTCTTCAAGCAGTCATAAATGTAATACTATATATCACAGCTCTTTAATTTTTTTAGTGATATATGTATATACATTAAGCTTTAAAATGAAAGAAGAATGGTTAATCTAGTGTAAATCTTACCCTTAAATTAATTTTTGAATTTAAACATATTTTTTATATAAATTCAGTACATACCTGTGATTAGGTACACTCTATTCACTTATCCTAGCACACATTGAATTAAAATTTTGGCCACTTACTGCTAACAGATACTAAAACATACCCTACTAAAATTATTAAAATATCTGTAATATTAGGCCTGTGGGCATAGGGCTTATACTAATCTTCGTCAATTTTTTTTTTAATTTATTGACTGTGATGATTGCAATAAGCCCTATACTCATAATATTACAGATACATGAATAATTTTAGTAGGGTATGTTTTAGTATCTATTAGCAATAAGTGGTCAAATTTTCAATTCAGTGTGTGCTATAATGAGTGAATAGAGTGTACCTAATCGCAGACATGTAGTGAATTTATAAAAAAAATGTGCTTAATTAAAAAAATTAATTTAAGGATAAAGATTTACTCTAGAGTAAGCATTCTTTTTCACTTTAAAGCTTAATATGTATACACACATAGCTAACAAAAATGAAAGACCTCTGATAAATAGTATTATATTTATGACTGTTTGAAGATAGGCTATTTTTACAATTATTTTGCATGCGATAATGACAAACTCCCCTTAATAAAAAATAATTTATATTGTGATTTCAATTTAGCACATCTACCTTCCTTAATTTTAGACAAAACATTTACCATACTACTCTTATAAAATTAGTGTACGTACAATTGTGATACTTCGTCTCTTAGGTAGTAGATAAATACAATAATTAAGTACTCAGTTGTAGTATTAAAATACATACAAATGGAATGTCCGGAGTATCATACATGACATTATGCTTAATTATAATGTATAATTGCGAATTTAGGAATATAAGTTAAATATTGTAAACATAACCTATAATTTCCATATGAATGGCAAGGCATTGGAGATTAATAAATTTAGACAGAAAGGGACAACTAGTATAGTAAACATAACCTATGATTTCAACATATCTAAATATCCGTGCGGTGCAATTGAAAATTATTGAATCGTGCATAAATAAATGTACAAGAATTTCGCAATATTTAATCGAAATAAAGACAGATATTACACATACGAACAACGTAATTTTCACACCATAAATAATATTAGGCATACACATTAACTCGCAAGTGAATTATGTCTGAAGTGTCTCATAATCATTGTTTTAAATTTTATTAATGGGATTACACTACAATTTAGAGAAACATATGTTACTGTTTCTGCATTCCAACTAATTTAAATGGTTGAAACACCGCCCTTCGTGATCGGGTTAAGCGAGTTACATGGTCTGCCTTACGGCCTGTATTAGATCACGATGGCTGTGGCACAGTCTATTGTTCCTAATACTCACAGCGCTCCAAGCGGCTAGCAACTATCGCGAGAATTGTAAAAAATCACCCCAAGCTTCGTGACTAAATAGTAGACTGTGGTATACGACAGAATATGAGGAAATGACGTCGTTGTTATGTTTCCATGGTTACCAAGTATCTTTGCGGTTTTATGTTCCCATCGTGAATGTTCTTGATTTTACCGTAACGTTTACATTTTTAAGTTAACGCTTACGTTATGTTTAAATTTCATTGTGAATGGACCTTTATTTTCTGCCACTATTTGCCCTTAATTCCATGTATTGTGGGTTCCTATCACCACGGCATGGCGCGTCCTCAGGTTACGGATCGAGGAGACGGCCTCCAGATATGGAGGGTAGCTGTGAATATATTGAATAAGCAGTCGCGGACAACCGATGAGGGGAAACTTGGACTTTCACTTTGACACAGGAATATAGGTTAAGGGAGTTTGAGAATAAGGTGCTTAGGAGAATATTTGGGGCTGAAGGGATGAAGTCACAGGAGAATGGAGAAAGTTACGCAACACAGAACTGCACGCATTGTATTCTTCACCTGACATAATTAGGAACATTAGATCCAGACGTTTGAGATGGGCAGGGCATGATGCACGTATGGACGAATCCAGAAATGCATATAGAGTGTTAGTTGGGAGGCCGGAGGAAAAAAGACCTTTGGGGAGGCCGAGACGTAGATGGGAAGGTAACATTAAAATGGATTTGAGGGAGGTGGGATATGATGGTAGAGACTGGATTAATCTTCCTCAGGATAGGGGCCAATGGCGGACTTATGTGAGGGCGGCAATGAACCTCCGGGTTCCGTAAAAGCCAGTAAGTAGTAGTAGTAGTAGTAGTAGTAGTAGTAGTAGTAGTAGTAGTAGTAGTAGTAATAATAATTATAATAATAATCCGTGGCGCTAGAGCCCATGAAGTCCACACCTGTGGAGTAACGGTTAGCGAGTCTGGCCGCCAAACCAGGTGACCCGGGTTCGATTCCCGGTCGGGGCAAGTTACCTGGTTGAGGTGTTTCCGGGGTTTTCCCTCAACCCAATGTGAGCAAATGCTGGGTAACTTTCGGTACTGGATCCTGGACTCATTTCACCGGCATTATCACCTTCATATTATTCAGACACTAAATAACCTAAACTGTTGATAAATCGTTGTAAAATAACCTACTAAAAATATAGAGCCCGTGAAGGGCCTAGACCGACCAGCCGGCTGCTGAACTCACGCCCACATGTCGAAGCAGAGGTTGACGATCATCCAACCAGAATGGAGGTATCGTGTGGTTAGAATTATGATCCCCCCAGCCGTTACAGCTGGCATTCGCAACCGGATTTCGCTACCTATAGTAGCTCCCCAAGTGCATCACGATGTTGGGTGGGCACCGGTCCCTTACACTGGCCGAAATTTCATGAGAAAATTTCTTCCCCCTGAGGACTCGAACCAGCGCGCATTCCGTAACGCGAGTCCTAGGCAGGATGCCTTAGACCGCGACGCCATGGCGCGGGACAAGTAGTAAATAGTATTTCCCCTTAATTTTTTCTCCATTTCTCCTCCGTCCTCTTCTTACTTGTCCACTTATTTAGCTGGCTATGGTCTACTAATGGGACTTGATTTCCTATAGAAGTTCCTGACAGTTGTCCCTACCTTCAGCGGAAACCTTTCACTTTCTGTCCTCCAATGGAATTCCGGCATTCTTGACCACAGTCACAAATGTAGCTTAATGCGGTGATATTCATCCTTGATTTGCCTTTCATCGCAGTCCTTTGTTAGATTTTACCACAGCTGCTCAATATGGAGCTCTGTGACCTGATGAATGAAATATCCGGCTCTGATAGAACATGATATCGGAAATACCTTTCAAAACCGCACTATAAAAAGCGTCTGTTGAACTGATCAATGATATGACGAGAATTCGGCAATGATAGCCGTTCCTTTATCCGTGGCAAAAATGAAACAGTGTATAGTAGATCAGTTCATTTGTCTCTCATTGATGTGTTTTGTTTTGGCTATCTGCCTTTGAATGCGTTTCCAAATAGATAAAGCAATCGAATACGATATGTTTTCCCCAAAAATTACAATAGTGTTCTAATTTTGTGTTCTGTAACATTTGTTAAGACTTGAAATATAATCTCTCTGAATGCTCTACTTCATCAAAAATATTGCGTTCGTTATCAATGTACAGTATTTACACCATTCCAGTCTTTTCCCTTGTAAATGTGTATTATTTCTTTATTTATTTACATAATCCGTTCGTCCTCTGTTTTTTCTCTTGTTTTATACTGCCAAACTTTATTCATAAATACTTCATAATTCATTCTATTTATTAATTCTGCAGAGAATTTAACTAAACAAAAATTTTGGACGAAGAATGCGATAAAATAGAGCAATTTTTAAAGAGAAACAAATAAGAACTTCTTCCCTATGAGCTTACATGCCGTCAAAATGGCTTATATTCAGGAAATACGAGTATAGCAAATGGATTAATAAAACAAAATAACAAATTTTTACTTTTTGTCTTGCTCCCAAATACAAATAGGTGTATATTACTAACATGTGTGCCCGAAATCTGAATTTAAAATCCAAATTGCCCCATCACGTATTATTTTCCGGAGAAAATGAATTGAAGATTTTATGAAAAAACTTTTTTTTTTATATTTCACTGCTACTGGTAAAATTGCAACACACTAGGGATTCAAAATGCTCTCGCTTACTGCGCCAAGGATAAGAGGAAGGAAATCCAAATGAGAACGTAAAAAGTGTATTTTGAGAGACATATTACACCATTTTCCCATATGCACTTGACATGGTTTCCACAACAAGTTCTATGTAGTTGTCTGCTCTAGAAATTCGAAGGAAATTTCAGCAAACATCTTTTAAAGTGAGTCATGCCATTTTTTCTGTAACGGAGAGTTTTTCCTCAAACAAAGAGTGAGCAATAACTTTGTGAATTTGTGGACAGATGAAAATGCCCTCTTTTAATTTACGTTCACTCAAAATGGTAAACTTTTCTTTTAAATACTGAAACCCACATCCTTGTTTGTTCATTGCGTAGACCTCACTTCGAAGTGCTATGCAATTTTCTGGATATTAAGGGCCAATATCTGTTTATTTATTAGAAGTACAAAAGAATATTCCAACAACCATAAGAACGGGAAGTAAGTCAAACTCCTAAAATGCATTAGCTTTTGTTTAGGTTTACAACCCCCAACCCGCACCAAATGTTTCCTGGGAAGCCTTACAGAAAAGTGAAGTCATAGTATATCTTAAAAGCCTTACGTGAAACGAAGAAAAGAGATGCATTTTCGGATTCAGCGCACACTAAACCATAAGAGATACATTATTTTAATTCGGAACAAAATTCTTGTTGTTGAGTGTAATCGTTGGACTTGTGCTTATAGAGGAAGATGTTAGTCAATAGACACAGGGATATTTTCGATTTTTGTGGTACTTCCTATAGCGTTGCTTAGGATTTTTGGCGATGTGCTACTGAAAATAGTCGAATTTTGACAAAGTTTATAATTGTTTTTATTTTCGCGCTAAAAATGTACGGTTTCGTAAATTTTTTGTCTCAATATCGTAATTAGAAGCATATTTTCTATATAATTGCTGAAAGTTGTGTTAATCTATGGGTTATGTGTAACCAAAACTTTAAATTTATTTATCTGAAACATAAATTTTCTACGTTTTCAACCACAAGTATTCATTTTATTTTTCAATGGTTGAAGCTAGAGTAGGGATCTTGGCATACTTATTCATTAATACCTCTGTTGTGAAATGAAACATTTGATTGCCTACATTCAGCATTGTTTTATTTCTAGAGAATTATACGTAAAACAGTATTATTATATTATGAATGTTTGAACATTAGAGAAATTATTTTTTTTTTTACAAATGAACAAATTAGTGCAGGGCATTACTAATGCTCCATTGTACAATATGTAGTGTTACCTTTAAGAAAAAAATAGGTTTACTAATGCTTCATTGCACAATATGTAGGCCCCTAATATTACTTTTAAGAAAAAATAGATTTAAAAATAATTTAAGAATAGGATTTTCACTAAGAAAATTAAAAGAAAAAACATAAGTTTTTTTTAAAGTGTTTATGGGAAAATATTGAAATTTACAATGTGTGATTATGATATTGATATGCATATTCAGTAAAAGTTCAATTCTCTAGCTAAAAAATGATGGATTTTAGAAATTTCAGTAGCGCATCCCTTGAAATGCGTTTTAGTGCGATATTTTACGACGCTGTATCAACATCTCAGGTTATTTAGCGTCTGAAACAAGTGAAGGTGATAATACCGGTGAAATGAGTCCAGGGTCCAGCACCGATTAGTTACCCAGCATTTACTCATGATGGGTTAAGGGAAAACCCCGGATAAACCTCAACCAGGTAACTTGCCCCAAACGGGAAAAATACGTTTTTAATGCATTATAAAGGTAATAAAATATTATTAAATATTTTAATTGTTGGTTGTTTTTAAAAAGTGTATCCTGATACAAAATTTCTGAAGAAATATCACAGTCTAGTGTATACACTAGTATACAGTCACGAAGCTCAATACGTAGTAAATATGCATCCATAGATAGTTGCTACCCACTAGGACCGCTACTATCGCCTCATTACAGACAATGCGAAATAGTATCTGCACAGTCTATTGTTCCTAGCACCCTTATAAACTCAAGCTTCGTGACTGTATATACTAGACTGTGGTAATATGAAATCAAGTCAGATTAGTTCGATTAGTTTAATTTAGCTGTTTAACGACGCTGTATCAACTACTTTGTTATTTAGTGTCGATGGAATTCGTTTCGCCATTAATTTACCTTGAAAACGTTAACAAAATCCGAACCAGGTATCAGCCTAACCGGGGATCAAACCCATGCCCGAACTCAGGCCTGGATCAGCAGGCAGATGTTTTCGCCGACTGAGCTACGCCGATGTATCAATTTCGTCACCTTATAATTTTTGCAGATAATGTCTTTTGCATTCTTTATGAAGAGAATATTAGTATTGGTAATGAAATATCTTATTGAGAGTATAGAAAGCCTTTCTATATAAGTAGAAGAATAGAAAAGCATTTATTCGCAACTAGGACGCTTGTGTTTAATAAAATTGTTAGTAAAAGTCATGGTGTAGTTGTAAAAAAAATATAAAACTCATTTGTTGACAGTTCAGATCTCAAAATTTCAGAGTCCGGCTGGTAACGCCTTGACCACCCGACATACAGCACCGATTTATCTCCCAGCGATTTTCTTTTTTTCTACATTGGAGAAATCGTGAGGACTAGAAAGATTGCCATTTTCGGTGTTGTTGAAAAAGCAGCACAACGTTTCTTGGGTAACCATAAATATGCTTTCTTGCAGTGGGTTATGAAAAGATGGTAGGTAGATAGAACAAGTATCTGAAAATTTAATCTAATTATGTAGAACGGAACGTTAAGAGAAGTTGAGAAGTAAGATTTTTACTTAGATTTCTTTCAGAAGAAAAGTTTTTGGTTTCCGCCATTAGTTAGGGTTCGGACTCAGTGTCTTCAACGTTCCGGAGTTGCTTCCAGGTTACATCGTCAGGGTAATAACAGTACCTGATCTGAAGAGTAGCCTACTCTGGTCTGTTATGCCAGGCTAATTCAAACAACAGGACACGAAAACCCCAGGGGCTATCTCTTAATATAGCACGTCCATCCTGGCTTCTATGTTCTACCTGGGTCAAATAAACTACTCGAATGAAGATATGAATATTTGATATGGACATGCAAAGTACAGGAAATTATGTAATTTATTTGCTTTAATGTTTGATGTCAAGACTTTGTTGGTAATTATCTATTTGACGTAGTGAAAGACAAGCTCATATAGCATTTGATGCTAATTAATAGTGACTCATTTCAAAGTCCAGTACGAAAATTCACATGACGCTTCAAGTGTTGCGTCATAATGAAGCCAAACTGGCGGAAATATAGATAGTTTGCGATGTGAATTAGTTTCTTAGTGTCAAGATTTGTAGCCTATTGGATAGAGGAAAGTAGACTGTTATTGAATATCATTTCCTTTTTTAAATCCTATCGTCTAAAATATTAGTATGAAAAGACAGTTTTTGTGGTAATGCAAACTGAATTCAATAGTCTTGAGTACAGTGGACTCTCCTAAGTTCGACTGAAGAGTCGACCTGTTTGGTTAATTGGTATAGCGCTGGCCTTCTATGCCCAAGGTTGCGGGTTCGATCCCGGGCCAGGTCGATGGCATTTAAGTGTGCTTAAATGCGAGAGGCTCGTGTCAGTAGATTTACTTGCATGTAAAAGAACTCCTGCGGGACAAAATTCCGGCACATCCGGCGACGCTGATATAACCTCTGCAGTTGCGAGTGTCGTTAAATAAAACATAACATTTTTCGACTGAAGAGAATTGAAAGTTCAGTCCAATAAGGGTAGTGCGTGTGGCAAGTGAAATGAATACAAATTCTTATTGGTTATCCATCAACGAATACAGTACTATACTTGCATTTCCTGCCCGTCCCGAGACTTGTGTATGCTTTTCTAGTACCACAGTGGGTTTCGACAGTTCCGTCTCACAAACAGCACAATTCTCAAATAGAAAAGGAAGAGTTCATTAATTTAAAATCAGTGATTAAATGTGGATGTCCTAATCAATAAAATATTCTGTTTTCCTTTAACAAAAGTATTACTAGAAGACAGAACTAATTCCCATTCAAATGGCAAACACATTTCTCCTACGTAAGCAATTGAACTATAGTTTGTTGAACTTGATTTCTGTCGAACTTAAGAGCTTCCACTGTAAATCATAATCATAGAAAAACATGATGCATACAATTAACGAAATTTTAAAAAGTCTAAAGAAAGAAAAGAGGTTAGGTTTATGGAATAGGGAGGTGTATATCGTCGTTGTTCCTGCAATAACTCCTATGTGACATATTTATCGATTTCTCAGATTTTTGCTCTATTAAATAACTTAATAGTTATACAGCAAATAATAAAATCTCCTATTTGTAATTATATTTCTTTCTTTCGAAAATTTAAGAATTCACAGTCTCATATGTACTACTGCCTACAATATTCATGTCGATTAGATTTATGTTTTATTTGATTTCTGTGGTATACCTGGTAAGGCTTATCTTATCTCAGTAGCAATAAAACCAAGTCCCTTCAAATGAGGGTGGAGATTATAGGAGGGTTGTAAATTTTCAGGATTCCTTTCAGAACCTTGTTATTGTACAGGCTACCGGAACTCAGTTTCTTGAAAGACAAGCTCAGTGACGGAACTATACATTACGAAGAGAGATATTTTGTTACTTTATTTTGCGCTACAGAATGTATCGACTAGTCCCTTCCGCCACTGGCATCGCTTCACTCCACCCATCGCAATAACAAAACAGACGAGGTAAGACATATCTCCTTTCGCTCTCTTTTCACAGTGAGACAAGATTCATCACACAGGCTTTAGTAAGTTAGTAAACTATATTTATAAATTTCATCAATAGATAATATTTAAAATCTGTATAAATTAAATTTTGTGTGTAATCCATAGTTTTGGTTAGACAAATTTAATTTTTATACGTGTTTTATATTTTAAATGGATATAAAGATTCGCTTTTGTTATTGAAAACAATGAAGCAAGCCTTCACTTTTGTGACAATAGTAGGCTAATAAAATACTTTTATTCATTAATTTAAACTGTATCACGTCGCAAAACTAAATAAAAAACGCACTGCCTGGTATATGCCCATTCCTAAACGTGTAATTGGTGGAAAACCGTAAAGTACACAAATTTGCAAATCACAGAAACCTGCAGAAAAGTATATTCTATTATCCATGTGCTAAACAGGATAAATGTTCATCTTCGCTCTTGCTTAAAAAGTCCCTTGTGCAGACACATGTATTTCCCTATTTTGACTATGCTGACATTTTACTGACTGACCTCTCCAGCCACAACAAAACGAAACTTCAACGTGCTCATAATTTGTGTGTACGTTTTGTAAGCAATGTTCGTAAATATGATCATATTACCCCATCCCTGGAAGCAATAGGTTGGCTTAAACTAGATAAGAAAAGAAAAGAAATGAAATATAGATTCACTTCTCTTTCTCTTCGAAATCTTGAACTCTTCTATTTCTTCGTACCTGTCGTCTCGCTTCACTTACCTTTCTTCCCACCACAATCTGAATACACGCTCTCGTCATGAAACAATACTAACAATACCATCCCATCGCACCTCCTCACACTCATCCTCTTTCACAATAGCCCTTCCAAGACTCTGGAATTCGCTACCTGCTAGCATCAGGGACTGTCGAAATAAAATTGAATTCAAACGCAAACTTACTAGGCACTTGGTCAGTAATTGATTTCTTGTAATTAGTCTTCTTAATCTATCACAAAATATATCAATATCCAGTAATTTCATCACTATACAATTTTGTTGTACTAGATTTAATTTGTAATTCAGTAAATATAAAATATTCTTTGTTTTTCTATGACTATTACACTTTTACTACGTCATACTGCTTTTGACCAATAAAATGGTACGAAAGGACTATTTCAACCAATCATGGCTGCTTATCGCACAATTTTATCGCGTCCCTAGTATTTGTTTAATTTTATCGCTTCCCTAGCATGTGTTTCTTTGTTTGCCAACATTTCAAACTGCGCTGGTCTGGACGTCAAAAAAAAATAGAAAATTACAAACCACTCCAGTCGATGCACAGCAGTTTCAAATATGACTCGCATTGGCATTCAAGAAAAAGAATTAATAAATATCACTGGTCATAGCTATGCATCTTCCCTGAAATCCTATTTACAAATACATGCAGAGCACCATTCGGAAATCCTGAATAAGTTGAGGAATACACCATGTAAGCCTACATCAACGAGTTCCACTTCTTTGACGCACACGTCCAATATAACATCAACTGAACCACCAACCACTAAAACATTCACATTTGAAAATTGTACATTCAATAATTATTCCTTTTAAATTATTCATGTTAATTTTTTATGTCATCGTCGTTAATTAAAACTTTTCTAACACTTGTATTTATTATTTAGGTAATGTTATAGTTTCTGTTATGATGATATTATGGATAGTCACGTATCAGAGATTGTTTAATATTAAGATTTATTGAAAAACATCTGTCAAGTGACGTTGATTACTGGGATTCGGATAATTTAAGTGCAATGCAACTGTCTTAATAAAAATGAAACTGAATCAACATAGCCTTTATAGTAACACTGCCATCGTAATCTAAATCGAGAGGGCATTGCTAGTAAAATCGTCTGCAGAGTTCAATGAAGATTCCATAGTTGGCACAACTGATAGCAAGATAATAGCTAATCATAACACACTACTGCCATCTAGCATGCATCTAGCGTAATATTTGTAATGTTGAGATGGTACAATATTACATTTGAAGACAGTTGTATTTTCGTAAGGAAATTAATATTTTATTTTATTGGAGTACTTCGTTACTTCTAATCTTTATATACTTTCTTCTAATCGTGTAATAGTCAATTAAATCCCACTCGAGTTTTGATTTCCTCTAGATAAATCAAAACCTCTAGTGAGATTACTGCTGATAATTTATCTAGCTTTAATTAGTCAGGTAATCTTATTGTGCTTTGATTTTATTGTAATTGTAATTGTAAATTTAATACTAATTGTAATTTTATTTGTAATTGTAATTGTAAATTTAATACTAATTATAATTTTATTCTTCATATTATAGTTGGAATCTCCTGGTAGAGGGGCAGAGAAGGCCTGAGGGCCTCATCTCTACCAGGTTTAATAAATAAATAATACTAATACTACAATCTTGTAGCAACAACATGTAACCATCCGTCACAGAATTTTGTTTCACATCGTTATACTCCTAAAGAAGATTGGCTTCGGAATTAAGTACAATCCACGGGAAAATACAGGATGTTAGACTGTGGTAACACTGTTATTCTCACGATGCGGCATCGTTACACGGTGTCCACTTGAGTATCGCTGTCTACAGTCTCTGTCACTAACGACATGATTATACTAAACTGCGCTGTTATCAAACATCACCACAACTAATTGGATTTCCATCGGAGTGAGTATAAAATGATTCTGGACTACTAATTGAGTCGAAATAACGAAGCACGAATGCATTCACCGCTCGGCACTTGAGTAGGCAAGTGGAAGGGGGTGCCATATCGTAACACAGTCTCTGGTTTTGTTAACATATGATTGTTCGCTAATGAACAGTAGATTTACACCCTCTCCGGTATTTTGTGGCTCTGTTATGGCCTATGTACCATTGGATCGGGAATTATTTACAAAACCCAAACTCTATCTCGTTTCATGTTTACAAACGAAAGTTTGTTAATTCCAGAATTCCGCATTATGTTGTGATTTGTACATCGAACGAACGAATTCGTCCCATCGGTCAATGTTACAAAACATACTTGGGGTGTGAATTACGTTTCAATACATCACACAACTCTCTCAGTATGTTTTGCAAAAAGTTTATGAGCAAGTACAGTGTGTCCCATTTCATATTGTTCTGCTCTTTTGGGTTTGGTATTCAGCAGTGAATTGAAATGTAGTATAAAAGATTGTTAACCGTTATCGATTTCATAGAATGGATCTCATTTCCCCGTGTCCTAATAGCCAATTAGCCCGGTACTTTTAGATTACGTTTTTCTGCTTCTCCCTTTCAAATCATCAACCGTTGAAATAATCACACTGCATATTGTTTGTTATACATTTGAAATATCATTACTATCGTAGCCCGGAAGTTCATGCTGTAAAGACCTACTAAATAGTTATACAAATTAAACTAAATCTGTCAACATATACGAAATGATGGAAAAATTGGTAGAGTCATACCTTTGTAAAGAACTACGATATAAAATCTTTACCAGCATAATCAAGAATAAATTGCATAAACATTATGAAACACTTTCTGAAAAGGAAGATCATGTTGCGATGAATATTTTACATTAAAATTATTGATGGAAAAACACCGGGAATTCAACTTAGAAACACATATTGCTTTCATTGATTTGGAAAAAGCATTTGATGTGATGAACAGAAATAAATTATTGAAATGTATTAGCCGCAGACCATGTTCCACAACAACTTATAGCAAACATATATAGTATCTATAAAACAAATGTAATTGTAGTAAAGTGTGACAATAAATTATCGCACTGGACAGAAATTCATACAGGAGTAAGACAAGGCTGCGGCCTTTCACCGTTGCTATTTATTATATATATATATATATATATATATATATATGAATCAAATAATTAGAGAATGGAAACAATTGCCTCATGGATATATACAACTCAATAGACATTTACAACTAGATTCATTACTTTTTTCAGACGATTTAGCTCTGGTGGCATCCTCAGAAGATGAATTAAAACGTTCAGTTTTTAATTTTAACAAAACTGGAATTAACTTTGATATGAAAAGCAATAAAGAAAAAACTAAAATTATGGCCTTCTGCGGAAAATACCCTGTGCCCAGCAAAATATGTTTAGATTCAAAACTATTAGAAAGGATAAATTATTTTACATGTCTCGGATACACATTATATTTTTTCGATGAAGTAGACATTTCACAGAAAATTTCTAAATACACAAAAGCAATGGGAATAATTAACACCATTATGAAACCTCCCCTAGTACAAAGGCATATTCGAATTCGCCTTTACAAGACCTTGGCGAGACCTGTACTTTGTTACGGCAGTGAGGCATGGACATTGAGGAAGAAAGACGAAAGCTGAATAACGGCTAATGAAATAAAATTTATTAGGTATACAGCGGGATATACGACGTGGGATCACAAAGGCAATAAAGATGTAATTGAATAATTACAACTAGAGCCTGTAATTAATCACGTAAAATATTATGAGAACAACTGGATAAATCATCTGCATCGCATGCATAGAGATAGAATTCCAAAAGTCATGCTCCACTATCGTCCAAACGGGAAGAGATCTCTCGGTCGTCCAAAGAAGCGCTGGATTGAAAATTCAACTGTGAGATCGTAACAGACCATTTGGCCTAATACCTGAAGGGAAGAGGAAGAAGAAGCAAAGAACTACAGTATGTATAGCTGTCAAAAGAGAAAAGTGGCCGCTTTCTAGAAACAAAGTTCCCTTTGGCTATCTCCGCTACAATTCAGAGACAAGCGATGTTACATGTTGTTGGACCACGTTGCCTGATATCTACAGTTATAATTAAAGTATTCTCAATCTTACTGTTGTAGCGTAATGGTAGCATTTCGGGCTAGTATTCATGAGGCCCTGAGTTCAAACTCAACCTAGTGCTTTTTTCGTTTTTAAGAGAGAGAGAGAGAGAAAATGTAATTGCTCCTGTCTCTTTTATGAATTTATTATGCCATGAATTTATCAATATTTATTATGACATTTCTTTTCTCAATCGAACTTTTTCTTTTCTCAAACGTATTTTTCTTTTCTCATTCGTACTATCAGGGACTGGAATGCTTTACCTGCAGACTTACTAAAGGCTTCACCAATAACCAAAAAATATTTAAAAATAGGCTTCAGGACTTTACAAGTAGACGGTAGTATAATATACACACTATTTAAAGGATGTAATTGATATTTTGTTATTTGAAGTGTTGTATCAGTGAAGTGTGTTGTGTAAGTGAAGTGTGTTTCTGTCAGTGAAGTTTCATAGTTTATAGTAGCAGTGCAAAGTATTTGATCAGTGAAATGTTTTTGAAGTGTTAGTGAAATCAGGATAGAATGAGTAAAATGTATCGTAGTTCCAGTGCTGTGAGTGAGTTGTCAGCAAAATGAGTGTAGTGCTGAAAGGTATTTGTGCATTTATGAACATATCATACTCGTGGGTTTCAGTTAGAACTTAGGGTTAATATGCAGATTAGATTTACTTTCAATGTAATTTTAAGTGATTGTGCTTCATTTAATTTAGGATGCTCCCTGTTATTATTATTGTTATTATTATTAATTATTATTAGTATTATTATTAATTCATTATTAATGGCATTTTTTATTAATTGTGTTATTATTAATTGTCATTATTGTGTGTAATTAGTTACCACTCCCACCGGGTATATACCCAATTGCAGTGTGAATACATACATACATACATACATACATACATACATACATACATACATACATACATACATACATACATACATACATACATACATACATACATACATACATACATACATACATACATACAAGCATGCATACATACATACGTACGTAATGGCTGCAAATGGAAAAAATAAAGATTATATTCTCAACAAAATTATATTTCATGACATAAACAAAATAAACTTACTGGCGTCTACTTTAGACAATTCAAACAATTAAAAGTAAAAAATAAAAAATAAAAAAAAAGCCACAATTCAATGTTTAGTCCATCTTCCTCCCATCTCCACAGTCGTGTGGGCATGGAATCGACTAGTCTATTTAGTTCTCATCCTCGGCATCCCAGGCATCCTGGACGAGTTTCCACAAATCATCAGGACGTCTTGGAGGGGAATTGAGCCAATTTTTCCGCATATGCTTCTTTACTTGTTCCCCCAATAGATATATTCTTACCTTTATACAGTTGATTGTAATGAATGTCGTAATAAAATTTAAGGATATTAGGTCTATTATATAATCGTTAATGTGTTCTTTATGTATAATTATTCCATAAAATATGAATTGTTCTTTTCCTAGCACCCATTGCTGACAATTCGAAATTATATTTATGCAATATTCATTATTCTTTCCGTTTTCATCAGTATTTCATCTTGAACAATGTAGTATGTCTTAATAGTAATTTAAGATTCAAGTAGGAAAAGAGAATTATTAATATAGGTGTGTGAAACTTGTTTAACCACACAAATAGGCCTATATCAACATTGCGCTGTTACATGTATATTGTACAGTATTGTACTGCATCTGAGACCGCCCAAAATAAAAAAAAGGTGTTAATAACTTATTTTTTCCATCATTTCTATTAAAAGAAAATTTAGATTAAAGATCGAAGTAGCATTTGTAAAAATTTGTAGATGTATCCAGAGCGACGACAAAAAATATTATTTGTTTCGTCAATTTTGCTGAATTTTTATGTGTGGTAACGTACTTCTTGTACCAGTTAAAAAAAGAGACTCTTTTCTCATGGATGTAGACAAAGAAATAAAATATTCCGAAAAAAAAAAGTAGCATATTCCTTAGAAGTTAGAGCCATTAACCTATGATATTACTCCACCTTATTATCAACAGTATCTCACTAGAGGTTTTGATTTATCTAGAAAAAATCAAAACTCGAGTGGGATTTAATTTACTATTACATGATTAGAAGAAAGTATATATAGGTTAGAAATAACAAAGTATTCCAATACAATAAAATATTAATTGACTTACGAAAATACAACGTCTTCAAATGTATTATTGTACCATCTCAACATTACGCAACATTACTCCAAGTTACCTGGTTGAGGTTTTTCCGGGGTTTTCCCTCAACCCAATATGAGCAAATGCTGGGTAATGTTCGGTGCTGGACCCAGGACTCATTTCACCGGCATTATCACCTTCATCTCATTCAGACGCTAAATAGCCTAAGATGTTGATAAAGCGTCGTAAAATAAGCTACTAAAAATTACGCTAGGTGGCACTAATGTGTTATGACTAGCTGTTTTCTTGTTATCAGTTGTGCCAACTATGGAATCTTCATTGAACTCTGTGGACGGTTACTAGTCAAGAAGGCTTTATTGATTGTTTCATTTTTATTAAAACATTTGCATTCCACTTCAATAATCCGGATCCCAATAATCAATGTCATTTGACAGATGATTTTCAATAAATGTTAGCATTAAACAATCTCTGATACTGTCTATCCATAATATCACATAGCAGTAGCTATAGCAAACATAACCTAAATAATACAAACGAGTGTTGGAAGAGTTTTAATTAGGGATGATGAAATAAACAAGAAACGTTTCAATTAACGACGATGAAATAAAAAATAAAGCTGAATAATTTTAAAATAAATAATTATTGAAAGTACAATTTTCAAATTTGAATGTTTTAGTGGTTGGTTGTTCTGTTGATGTTATATTGGACGTGTGCGTAAAAGAAGTGGAACTCGTTGATGTACAATGGTGTATTCCTCAACTTATTCAGAATTTCCGAATGGTGCTCTTCATTTATTTGAAAATAGGGATTCAGGGAAGATGCATAGCTATGACCAGTGATCTTTATTAATTCTTGTTCTTGAATGCCAATGCGAGTCATATTTGAAAGTCCTGTGCATCGACTGGAGTGGTTTGTAATTTTCTGTTTTTGACGTCCAGACCAGTGCAGTTTGAAATGTTTGCAAACAAAGAAACAAATGCAAGGGTAGTGATAAAAATAAACAAATGCTAGGGACGCGATAAAATTAAACAAATGCTAGGGACGCGATAAAATTGTGCGATAAGCAGCCATGACTGGTTGAAAGACGTCCTTTCGTAACGTATTATTGGTCAAAAGTAGTGTGGCGTAGTAAAAGTGTAATAGTCATCTTCAGGGGCGGCCGGTACTTATGTGCTCATGTGCTACAGCACATAATAAAAGTAAGAGAGAAGAATATGTTTTGTTTTAAAAACCTCAAAAATATTTGTTTAATGTAAATAGTTACCGTATGTTTCCATTCTGCATTGTTAAAAAATTTGAATCGTCCGCCTTGACACGTTTCATCATTCACCCTCCACTGTAGTGCGAGATGTGCTAAGCACAGGAAAGATGTCGACATGGAGAAATGCGCGTCCTTCAGTTGCCCTTTTCACTTCCCCGCAAGCACCGAAAACCTTATAAACTGCTGTCCCTTCTGTGCTCACCAAAGAGTAGCCAGAACAGAATAGCCAACTTACGTATTTAGTACCTAAAACTTCATTTATTAAAAATATATTCAAATATGAAACATTTATTTTTTCTATTAGAAATGTGGTTTTTAGCCATTGCTTTTAATTCTTCTAGTTCATAAAATTAGACATATATCCAGGTTGATGGCATTTAAGTGTGCTTAGGGGAGAGTCGGGTAGTATCGGACATCGGGTAATATCGGACAGTGAGTTTCTTTCATCTACCACACGATGATAGTACCTGATTGACATGGTTACGTTTCTGTGATGTCGCATAGACAAACGTAACCATGTCATTCAGATACTACCATATGGTGGTAGATGAAAGAAACGCACTGTCCGATACTACCCGATGTCCGATACTACCCGACTCTCCCCTAAATGCGACAGGCATATGTTAGTAGATTTACTGGCATGTAAGAGAACTCCTGCGGGACAAAATTCCGGCACACCGGCGACGCTGATATAACCTTTGCAGTTGCGAGCGTCGTTAAATAAAACATTACATTTTTCAATACTGAGGTGATACACAAGTTCACCAACAGGAAGGAGAATGGACTTTAATTTTAGTTATTAGTATGAGTGCTATTATTATTATTATTATTATTATTATTATTATTATTATTATTATTATCATCTTAAATTTCTATCAGTTTTTATATGTTGAAAATTTTATTGTTAATTTTAAGAGATAAATGTTTCATTCTGCATTTGAAATAAATCTAATTTCTTCCTCTAAACCCAGAATTAAAAATACTTCTGAAATTTATATGTTTTTGTATCTTTTACCAGGTCTAAATTTAATGTAGCTCTCGTAACTTCATAATACAAAATCAATATCTAGAACGCTTCCAAAATTTGTACGTAACACATCAATCCTTTCCCTCAACATTTAAATTTGTAATTCCAATATCCGAAAACCAGCTTATGTAATCCTAAACTGAGGCTGACGCTGGTATAACCTCGGCAGTTGCGAGCGTCGTTAAATAAAACATAACATTTTTCAATACTGAGGTGGTAGACAAGTTCGCCAACAGGAAGGAGAATGGACTTTAATTTTAGTTATTAGAATCAGTGCTATTATTATTATTATTATTATTATTATTATTATTATTATTGTTGTTGTTGTTGTTGTTGTTGTTGTTGTAGCACATACGTTTAAAAAGTCACGAGCCGCCGCTGGTCATCTTAAATTTCTATCAGTTTTTATATGTTGAAAATTTTATTGTTTATTTTAAGAGATAAATATTTCATTCTGCTTTTGAAATAAATCTAATTTCTTCCTCTAAACCCAGAATTAAAAAGACTTCTGAAATGTATATGTTTTTGTATATTTTTACCAGGTCTAAATTGAATGTAGCTCTCGTAACTTCATAATACAAAATCAATATCTAGAACGCTTCCAAAATTTGTACGTAACACATCAATCCTTTCCCTCAACATTTTAATTTGTAATTCCAATATCCGACAACCAGCTTACTTAATTCTAAACTGAGGCTCCCTATATTTATTTAGATCACTGAGCTGTATTAGCAGATAAATTACAGAGAACGGAAACCAACAATCACCCTAATTGCTAGTTTGAATTTGTAGCGTGTATGTGCGAATGGATAGACCTGCCGGTCGGTGCAGTTTTCTGCATTGACCTCGTAGTTACATTAAGTTAAATGGAAGTTAACATCACAAGAAGCCATACATTTTTCCCCTCAACAAGGATTCATTTTACGGAACAAAAATTTCCCAAGGGAGAATTCAGCAGAACCAACCCCTTCCTCCCCCTTTTCCTCCACGATTGGATTCAATTTAATTTAGAAACTGACTCTGGTAATTTCCCTGACTGGAAGGGGATGAGTTGCAATGTGCTGTGGTTCTGAATAGCGTGGTTTAGTCTTCAGCCCTCAACCATCCAGTCATGTAGATTTAACTGAACTATCTTCCACCACACAAACCTCTATGATCCTATAGCAGCCGCAAGCCTTCTCCTCTTACCTTTACTTATTCCTTAAGAATATTTCATAACCGCATATTACACAATGTTGTTACATCCAAACAAACAAGGTCTATGGAAAATAACAAGTTACAGCTGTAATATTGTGCTAACTTCAGAGCCGCGAGTTCGATTCCAGTCGAAACTTAAGTGGTTAGGTACATCTTACAACAGTAAAATAATTGGAAGTATTCAACATTTTTTCCTCCATTACTGTATCTTGTACTACTACCACTACCACTACTACTACTACTACTACTACTACTACTACTACTACTACTACTACTACTACTACTACTTACTGGCTTTTAAGGAACCCGGAGATTCATTGCCGCCCTCACATAAGCTCGCCATTGGTCCCTATCCTGAACAAGATTAATCCAGTCTCTATCACCATATCCCACCTCCCTCAAATCCATTTTAATATTATCTTCCCATCTACGTCTCAGCCTCCCTAAAAGTCTTTTTCCCTCCGGCCTCCCAACTAACACTCTATATGCATTTGTGGATTCGCCCATACGTGCTACAAGCCCTGCCCATTTCAAACGTCTGGATTTAATGTTCCTAATTATGTTAGGTGAAGAATATAATGCGTGCAGTTCTGTGTTGTGTAACTTTCTCCATTCTCCTGTAACTTCATCCCTCTTAGCCCCAAATATTTTCCTGAGCACTTTATTCTCAAACGCCCTGAACCTATGTTCCTCTCTTAAAGTATTCTTTCAGATTTTTTGACTGGATGATAAAAGCTTCTCAACCGAATAATAAAAGGTATTTCCCATATTTATTCTGTGTTCAATTTCCTCCCGAGAATCATTTATATTTGTTACTGTTGCTCCAAGATATTTGAACTTCTCCACCTCTTCAAAAGATAAATTTCCAATTTTTATATTTCCATTTCGTACAATATTCTCAGCACGAGACATAATCATATACTTTGTCTTTTCAGGATTTACTTCCAAACCTATCTCTTTACTTGCTTTAAGTAAAATTCCCATGTTTTCCCTAATCGTTTGTGGATTTTCTCCTAACATATTCACGTCATCCGCATAGACAAAGAGCTGATGTAACCCGTTCAATCCAAACCCTCTCTGTTATCTGACTTTCCTAATGGCATACTCTAGAGCAAAGTTAAAAAGTAAAGGTGATAGTGCATCTCCTTGCTTTAGCCCACTGTGAATTGGAAACGCATCTGACAGTAACTGACCTATACGAACTCTGCTGTACGTTTCACTGGGACACATTTTAATTAATGGGACTAGTTTCTTGGGAATACCAAATTCAATAAGAATATCATGTAAAACTTCTCTCTTAACCGAGTCATACGCCTTTTTGAAATCTATGAATAACTGATGCACTGTACCCTTATACTCCCATTTTTCTCCATTATCTATCGAATTGTACCTTGTACAATAATGAAAATTGGTATGTATAAAACACTGTTCTTCTGCTATATGAAAATAATATTTTTACGATTAGAAACAATTACCTATATTTTTTAAATTAAAAATAGTGGCAGTTCACTGTGCAGTGATGAAGCGTTTCCCTCATAACTCATAAACTTAACTTTTTCATGTTCTCTCTCTTTTATTTTATTGCTGAACCTCATACTTACAATACCATGCTCTTTCAACTACATTCCTTAGTAAACAATATATATATATATATATATATATATATATATATATATATATATATATATATATAAAGTAAGGGAGGGTATTGTCGGATACCATTTTGATGTTTCAAAATAAAGGTAATTGAAAAAAGTTAGAACTGGAATTACTTAGTATTATAATGACCTCTTGGGGTTCCTGCATATTGTACATAAGTATTAGGTAATTTACATAATATGTATTTGCTGTATAACTTGCAAAGACAAAACAGAAATAATATCATCACTGACAGAATGGGAAGCTAATGTCGGATACATTAGACATTATTATGTAAGAGGTATGATAATGCATTTAAAATAATATATTGCATATCAGAAACTATTACACTAGTGTTCTGTTTAGCCAACTGATATGCAAGACTTTTAACATCATTTCTGGTTCATCCAAAATATTTTCTCTCCATCATTAACACATAGTCAACTAGCTTCTCTTCAAGTGAAGCTGGGAGTATTGGTTTTCGTCCAAGTTTCGATTTAACGGCCTTGGTGGGCTCAGAGTTGGACCTTACATAATCAAATAATGTTGATCTTTTGGAAGCAGCAAGATAGCCCATTCTTTTCTCCCGTACTGCGACAATGGCATTTACCATATCTTCAGACTTCCATTTTTTTAGTAGGAATCTCTTTTTTCTTTTACTTTAGACATCTAAAAATATCAGAAGAAGAAACAATTCGTTACTTCATAATATTCGATTAATTAGAAAATTAATTACTTACATTAATTAAAAATACCCATGAGTAAAAATGTAGTGGTTTGTTATACATATAAATGGGTTTAAGGCAGCTTTTATGTAGCGAGCAGCATTGAAAGACAGCCGACAATGCCCTCGGCTAGTATCTGACATTGCCCTCGGCTAGTATCCGACATTGCCCTCAGCTAGTATCCGACATTGGCTGACTCTTCACAAACAGTAAAACAAGCCAGCTGCATGAAACATGTTGTCGATAGCATTTCTTCAATTAGAGAATTAAGAAGCCTTATCTATGGTATATCAAACAGAGCATACCATGTTGTGTAAATATAAGAATAACTTGTAACGAATAAATCACATTACTTACCCTCAAAAAGTTTTTTTTTTTTTTTTTTTTTTTTTTGGTGCAGTCACGTTGAAAACACGCTATTCACACACAGTGAAGCACTCAACAGTAATGGCTATTCATGCAGATGTTCGTCTACTTGTAGAGAACGTAATGCATTATTTCCACATCAGATTGCACCATTCGATGGAAAAGAAATATGTTATCCGAGATTATCCGACATTACCAGACATATCCGACAATCCCCTCCCTTAGTCTATATAGTATTTTGTGTTAGAAGAAAATACTGATATTTGACCATTTTTTAAATGAATTTATTTTTTAATCTTTTGGCGAATCCTCTGGCCTTACTCATCAATTTTAGAAAATTACTAAATTGTAAAACTGTAAAAATTGTAAAATATTGTAAAAATTTGTAAAATTTGTAATTGTAATATTGTAAAATTTTGACTTGTTCCACATCTTAAAGCTTCATTGCACATGTAAGATCTATGGAATATAATGAATGAATGAATGAATAAATGAATGAATGAGCATCAGGCAATCTATGAAAGATAGAGGAGTGATCTTGCATCATATTGTTCATATGACATGTATAAATACACACAAAACATTTCCTCACATAATGTTGGATAGTTTTTTAGTTATGCGGGAAACGCTTCATCACTGCACAATGAACTGAATTACGAAAGAAAATGTAAATAACTTTTTATATCGTAAAAATATTTTTTTCATATAGCATAAAGACGGTGTTTTTTAACATACCAATTTTCATTATTTAATAAGGTACAGTAATGGAGAAAAAAATGTTGAATATTTCCAAAATTTCACTGCTGTAAACTATACATAACGACTTAAAATCAGTTACGTTGACAGTGTGATTAGATACATATTTGAAGATTGACTACTCTAACCTATGAAGGGTGTGCCAAAGTAATTAACTGCCAATAGAATACAGCAATTAAAAACTTGTGACAAAATAAATCAGTAATTTTTAAGCTGTAGTCCGCGTACCCCTGGGGGTAATAGTCAGAGGATCACAAGTGAGATGTCTAATTACATTTTATTTCTTATTTCTAGACTTCTGATTTTAGGCTAAATGGCTATTATCCTTCTACAGTATAGGGATAAATTAAAACCAATTAATTATCTTCACAGTTCATATAAAATATAAACGTTTGGAAAGAGTTTTATGATACATAAAATGCATATTTTACCCATAGTGACGTATTTTAAATTTTAGAGCCTAAAATGCCTATTTCTATATTGTTAATATGTGTTTTTTTATATTTTTGTGAAGCAATGAAAGAAAAATCGTTGACAATCACGGGGTGGTGAGTTTGGTTTGTTTCAAACACCTTATAAATAGTTTGGTTATAGGAATGAAGAAATTTCTGGAAAATAGCTGATTTTGTTGAGCAGAAATGTGATGAACGGGGAGGATATACTTTTCCATAAGAAATGAGAATGCCATATTTTAAATATGTACCCAATACTTAGGCATAAATGGTAATATCTTTTTCCGCTCATAAAATTGTTACCTAAGAAAAGGCAAAGTTTCACAACAGAAAATTTAGAGGAAACCTTGTTATGTATTGCAATGCCAATTATTAATAATGTATTACATGTATACTCATTAATAAATTAAGTCCACACCTTTGGAGTAACGGTTAGCGCGTCTGGCCGCGAAACCAGGTGGCTCGGGTTCGATTCCCGGTCGGGGCAAGTCACCTGGTTGAGGTTTTTTCCGGGCTTTTCCCTCAACCAAATATGAGCAAATGCTGGGTAACTTTCGGTGCTGGACCCCGGACTCATTTCACCGGCATTATCACCTTCATCTCATTCAGACGCTAAATAACCTAAGATGTTGATAAAGCTTCTTAAAATAACGTACTAAAAATTAATTAATGCAATTGTAATATTAACACTTCTGTATTAGCAGCCATAGAGCTTTAGGCTGATGATTTAATTAATATCATAATTTAAGACGTAACATAAATTAAGTTTCTAACCACAATAATTTTTACTGTTTTAGTCACTTTATACCATAATGCTTAATACTCGCTAATTAACTTGCATTTTTATAGTTGTTGTAGTGTGAGTGAATAGAAACACATTTTAGGTGCATAAGATCACATTCTTAGAAGTCCGAAATTGCACCTTTAGGTGCCTAAAACTGTACTTTTAGTGTCTATTTTGATACTTTTAGAGCATATTTTAGGCACCTAAAAGTTGATTTTAAAGGGTCTAAAAATCCGAAGTCTATTCATGACAGATTTTCCTAGAGCAGAAGGTAGTAGCAGCCTATATCGTAAACCATAACTTTGATTGCTTCGTCATTCCCAATTGTGACTAAATTTACATGATATTATAGAGGTAGGAGGAACGTGTTCATACGTGGAATTTGGTTAGGATTTCCAAGTTTCTACATTCGCAACATGACTGAAGTTGTGTTGCTTAGTCCGCCGTGGTTGGCTATAAATTCACTACCAATTCCAATGAACCTCGAAGTACACGCCTTCTGCATTCCACACATCTTTGCAGGTCAAGTATGACAGGCTTGCTATCGTAGCAATGTGCAAACAAAATCTATGGCATTCTGAGTGCTATATCAACATCTAATTGCATAATTCGTAATTTATCTTCTTCCTCTTTCGAAGTATCAGGTATTGTATCTCAGAAGACACCGTACTAAATCATACAGCGTGATTCACGAGAATTTGTCGTCCCTTACGGAGCTTATT
Source organism: Periplaneta americana (assembly GCF_040183065.1). Classification (NCBI taxonomy): domain Eukaryota; kingdom Metazoa; phylum Arthropoda; class Insecta; order Blattodea; family Blattidae; genus Periplaneta; species Periplaneta americana. The sequence continues at coordinate 49,520,087 of NC_091123.1, forward strand.
TTCGAAGACAATCTGAACAAAAAATGCCATATAAACATTTGTCCTAATCTCAATATTTTCAGAGGTATACTAATTTGAAGTTTTTTTAGTAAAATATCCATATTTTTTTAGTTTTAAGGGTAAAAGAATATTAGAGATAAAGAATGAACTATTCAGAAGTATCATTTCTTTAATTAGCTAATATTCTTAAGCTAGAAATGTGTTATGAATTCCATAGTTGCTTCGTACATATTTTTTCGGTTTTTAACTACAAAATTACATTTCCTTACACATTTATTATCACAACAATTGTTACAAATCACGCCACTCTTGTAAATTCTTTAAGACTGTACATTAGGAAGCATAATTAAACTTTAAACAATTAAGTTTCTAAAGTCGCATGATTTGTAACAATTTTTATGATAAGTGCGTAAGAATGATGTCATTTTTAGTTAAAAATTGAAAAAGAAAATCTGTACAAAACAATTAAAACACATTTTTAGCTTCAGAACACTAACCAATTAAAAATAACAATTCTGAATAGTTCATTCCCTATTTGTAAAATTTTTTACTCTTAAATCTCTAGCTCGTCTAGCCGCGAAACCAGGTATCTCGGGTTCGATCCCCGGTCGGGGTAAGTTACCTGGTTGAGGTTTTTTCAGGGGTTTTCCCTCAACCCAATATGAGCAAATACTGGGTAACTTTCGGTGCTGGATCCCGGACTCATTTCACCGGCATTATCACCTTCATCTCATTCAGACGCTAAATAACCTAAGATGTTGATAACGCGTCGTAAAATAACCCACTTAAAATACTTAAAACTAATGAAAAAAAGGTATTTTACAAACAATTTCAAATTAGTGTAACTCTTAAACTATTGTGATTTGGACACATGTTCATATGAAATCTCTTTGCTCAGAAAGTCTTCGGAAATAACCTCCGTAAGTGACGGTAAATCCTCGTGAATCAACCTGTATAGTATAAGATGATTTGTATCATGTCACTGTCAAAAGATAAAAATATTGTTATCTAATAATGTGCTTGTAATAATTTGAAGCATATCTTTGCAAATATTTATTAAACGAAAATCTATTTTTTAGTAGAGTTAGATGGCCTTTAAATGAAAGAAAAATAATATTTTAGAATTTATAACAAAAATTCTGTAGATTTGTGATTTTTGACATATATTTTATAGGTGCTCTTAATTTAAGGAATGCATTCCTGTTATTTTGTTTCATTGGTACGAATTTCACACTCCTTCAAAACTATTTGGCGCAGATATCTGTGTTTCTGTTGCAGAGACTTGAAGTTTTACGTGTTTAGCTTTATGTCAATATTGTTCCTCTAAAATCAAGGTAACAGGAGACATGCTGGCATACCGGATGTCGAGATGAGAATCAAGGACAAATTAATGTCAATATTAGTGACGCTACCAACAAGCCATTCACATGCGAACGCGATAGTGTAGAATCTCTAAACCTGATTTAGAGATGTAGAAATTGACTATTTTTGTAGATTAAAACTGAACTGAACGAACGAATCATGATTCAGTAAACTAAACTAATCGATTTATTTTTTAATCGAAAGTTCAGTCATTCGTCTTCTCGATCCTCACTTGTTCTGAATCTTTTTCTACAATGAATCTTCTGAATCTAGGTTCTGTATCAGGGGAACAGGAGACTTTCACTTTTGATGGTGGGTTGGGGGACGGTTTTGAGAGAAGCGGTAAATCAACGATGCAACGTACGTTGTGGTGTTTGAGACATATGGTGGTTCATAGGGGGAGCATCTTAATCATTATACGACGAAGAATATAACATCTTAATGTTATGTTTTTATTTAAACGAAATGCTAATGAAGAATATTTCTTTCTTTCTTTCTTACTTTCTTTCTTTCTTTCTTTCTTTCTTTCTTTCTTTCTTTCTGTTTATCTACTTTATTAAAGTTTTGAAACGGGAAGAAAATAAAATTGCTGTTTTCGCAGTTTATCAACTATTTTTTTATTGATCTAAATGAGGGGTTGGAAAGCAATGGTGGATCGTTAATGTTTAGGTGAGGGGTTTGGACTTTTTCCATTGCTGGTTGTCACAATCAAAAATTAAGACACAACGTTTCGAAGGGTAGTTCTCCCTTCGTCTTCAGGTGGAAGGAAGGAGAAAAGAGAAAAAACCTACTTTTGGGATCGTTACGTACAGCTATTCTGAATGACTGATCGTTGATTCCTGGCTTCGGTGGAGATTATAATTAAGATATTCTCAACACACAACTCAATTTCAAAACACATACACTCTTTGACTACACTACGAACGCACCCACACAGGAAACAGGAGGCGCCAAGACCAACAACGACCAGTTCCGAGGATGACCGAAAATAGGCCGAAACATGTTAACAATGTACGTTAATATTTAACACAAGAAAGTTCTTATCATACATATTCCGAAGTGATACAGTCTTAAAAGTTGTGTAATCAGGATGTATAATATTATTTGTTGAAATGATCTGATGAGTTATTAACGCAATTGCTTTTATTACAGTTTACGATGTGTAATATACAGAGATATATGTTGAAGAAAATATATTGTGTTGTCATGCGGAGGCACGAAATGTTGTACGTAAGATATAAACGTGAGATCCCCCAAGCAAACAAGATTTGCCTCTTAATTATCTTGCGAAAAGGCTCAGGGGGGACTCCTCTTTCGGGAACTGCAAGATGCTTGTATTGTTCTTCTTGAAGTAGAAACGAGACGTTTAGATATGGCAGCAGTTGGGGATGAAAGAGAGTAGCTTCAGACTCAAAGGCGACAAATAACAGATTCCTTGCCATTTCACAGATCCAATTACTCCAAGAGAGAGAGAGAGAGAGAGAGAGAGAGAGAGAGAAAACGGCATTCGAGTACAAACAGTTGCAGGCCTGCAGCTTCTGTATGGCAATTACTTTTTTTTCTGAATTCGATTCTACTTATACTCTATCTCTAGTGTTGCATTAATGAGTTAATGTAAACAATCTGAGATAATTACTATAATTGTTATATTCCGGATGTAGTACGAATATTGGCTCAGAAACAGTTTCAACACTAAGCAAACGTTACAGTTATGTATTCAATTTAATCGAAAACATAATTTTTTTTCGTTGTAAATTAGCTCACAAAACAAATATACATATTTAACATGTATAAAATCATCGCCATTGAAGGTGTAGAAATTATATTTGTAGATTTTTGTTCAGCAACAATGAACGTTTATATTGATTGCACATCGATTTCTCACATGTTATTATGTTTTGTGCTATATCCTGCAAAAGTTGCATGACCTCTTCTTCTAAAACAGACCTGCAGAACTGTAGTTCCTCAGAGCGACTGCCTACTACACCTTCTTATCCCATCCACCTTTTCTACCAGTGCGACCATGGCGTTCTAGTTACGATCGGCTGCATCAACATTTATTCTCGCGGCGACAGGTATACAATACGCTATCAAGAATTACAAATGAACAGATAATAAAATCCTTAGGATCATACCTCTAGAAAGTAAGAGAAAAATGAATGAGGGAAGTAAATAAGTTAAAAGACATGTAAAATAAATTTCAAAATGTATGTGTGCATATAATGTAAGAAGTCTACCTATGTATATATCGTCCTATTACTAGTAAAGCCGATTAAGTCCACTTTTTGTGTAAAATGAGTTAAGTACAATCCCCGACTTGTCTTTCCGTGGTCTGTATTCTACTAAAAGGAAATAAGTCCGAAATGTTGCAAGCAGGCAAGACACCAATTACTTTATTTGAAGAATTTATTGTGATTTTTTTCGTGCATTAATAAAGTTTTCATTCTTGTTTTTACAAAACTTGCATTACTGGTCTTAACTGGTTCTACTAGCAATAGGACGATAAATAAATGGTACGTTGATAAGTGAGTGATAGCTATATGACCTGATGTCAATGCTGTCATTCAACATTGTAATGCACTCCAGCCGAATAAATAAATATAAAAATAAATAAATAAATACACAATACGCATACTGCAGTTTAAAGAGACCTGGAACATGGCAAAATCTAAACCCGTAAAGAAATACTACTTCCAAAGAAAATGGCAATATGATTAATTTGTTATTGAGTATGAAAAAATTGCTTGTTTACTTGTCCATCCAATTTATTTCTGTTCGCCATTTCAATATCAAAACATATTTCAACAAAGCCCGTATTAAGAATTATGGAATACACAAACTTTCGGGTAAGTTCATTATTTCGAACTGTATATTATTTATTTATATACTGTTAAATTAAGGATGTCACTCGTTGTGTCCATTTTGAATTGAAATTAATAGTGACTTTCAAGCTTCATTACTTAAATGCTATAAATTTATTTTTCCGTAGGAGGAAGGTTTTGAAAATCTAAAGCAGGTTAGGTACAAAGAAATCGCAAAGAAACTACCGACAGGAAATCTAGCATAATTGTAAACCTTAAAACGAGATAATGCATTTTAAATACAACGAATTTATTACATTCCTTTTTGAAAATTACATGCCGCCACTGATGGATCGTTGCACGGGCAGAGAATGTAAACAACTCTACGCGGAATTCGATCATCCCCAAAAGAAGTGGAGTGAGGCTGACGTCATATTTCCCCTACCTTACGGGTTCTGCAGGCCTGTTCTAAAAGAAATTGTTGCAGGAGATTCTTTTCTCGGCATGGTCATTAATTGATTGGTTCTTTAACTGCATGAATACTGTGAAAATTTAATTTAACGTCACGATAAGCAAAAACCGCACTTGCAATGGGAAGTTAGAAATAATCTCGTTAGAACTCTTCCACAACGATGGATTGGTGGTGCAAGTTGAAATCAAGAAACACCGAGGAACACCCACCACGGTAGATGATCGATTCTGCTTCTTGCAAACACAATTGGTGATCTGTATTTCGATACCGCAATAATAATGGAAGGAGAATACGATTAGGGGAGTGTTGTTTAGAGAGATGAGGAAAAATATCGCCGTCTATCAAGGCTAATATATCCACTGTATTCCTCACATAAGACTGGTCTGTTCCATCTCGTATCTACAAGGGACTGTTTCCGTGATAGAACGGGATATTGTTTAGCTGTGAATGGTTCTCATTTTCAGCATTTGCGATAAAGTTTGGTTAGTCATAGTGTTTTATTTAGTTTTATGATTTACTCAACATGATTTTAATATTTATTTGTCTTAAGTTTGAAGTCCACGAAACGAGTTTAATAAATAGTTAAGAGACATGAAACGGAAGAATTCATACGTAAAATGTAAATTTTAATATAGGGTGCCATTTAAAAAATTAAGTTTACTATCACACCGTGTATACCTGAACAACTAACTTTTATGGACCAGTGGTATGATATTGTATGGTTAATCTCCAACAGCTTCTGTATATATATATATATATATATATATATATATATATATATATATATATATATATATGTAAAATTAAAATTTAAGAAGTTATTAGCAATATTCCATATTTATTGCTCACTCTGTATCCAGAGTGTAAGGGGTATAAGTGCCGTCCTTTTCACAGTCGTCGGGGACGGTCTACAGGATCAAAAAATGTCCATACAACATAGGGTTAAAACTTGATAGTTTTCCCAGAAAAAATATTTATTTTGGTATTTTGTTTGCGTTATACTGCTACTACATCAGTAGATATATCTAGCAAAGAGTTAATATCAGTTTAAATACATATTTGTGTGTTCTATTAAGTTTCCGTGAAATTAAATAAAAAGCATGCTTAAATTTGTTAATATGCTGGCGTGAGAGACGTGGCAACGTTCAGCAGGCAGTACTCCGCACAGACGTAAGTACCAGTCAGCCGAGTTCAAGCTCACTATCCATAGCTCTACTACCGAGCGGATGGCAGTACAGGGTATTCGATAAACAACTTAAATGTAATTTACAGTTTAGGAATATCATATGTTATTAATTTATGGAGAAAGTCGTCGTAATTGAAGTACAAGACACTAAATGCGGGACCTTTTTACACATGCTACTTGTCACTTTTCTTTTACAGGCTTGTGACGAATGTTTTTAAAGTCCGAAAGTGTTGCAACACCACAGATGACGCCAACTTTTCGTCTTTAATTTAGGCATATTGAACACTTACAACTTACAATGACAGAACAGATCAAAATCGCCGTCTAAACTGAAGGGAAAAAGTTACAATGACAGAATAGAACAGAACAGAATCACCCTCTAAACTGAAGGGAAGAAGTTGTGCTGAGATTATAACAGGGAAAGAAAATAAACTCTCACGTGAAATCTATTAGCGTACAGTCGAGCGGATGTCGCAACATCTAGCATTTGTCATATCGATCGCTAAGCGCGCGTATGGATGCCTGGTATGAGCGCGTGACCTAATATACTGCACGCGACTTTGATCCTTAATGGCAACATTTGCAATTCTGGTTTATTTAATATTTCCCAAAGTATTAGAGATCCCATCACAAAATTTTTGTAATAGATTAAGAAATTGTTTATCTCACCGTAAAAATTAGAGCATGGTAAAAATATTCGATTTTAAAATATTAACATTTCTTTATTTTACAGTAAGTTTTAATACATGCTCGAAGTAAAAATCCATACTAACTCATGAGTAAGTTTAAATATATAGAGTCATCATTACGTTGATACAATGAAGCATGTGATTTTAATAATATTTTTAACAATAGTCTACATATCAACTCCCCAAATATTTCACCCTTCATTACTTTTCAAGCATTGGTGAGATGAAGTTAATATTAGGCCATTTAACTATTTACTATTATGCCATTCATTTAATAGAATATTGAAAAAATCCAGAACTTGACGTTACAAATTTTAAAATTTTGTATGGAATGACCCACCAGTTAAAATAATGCCTCTTACACTCTGTATGTTGTAAAACTACATACTACAATTGTGGCGCGAGCATTGAAGGTTTACATCTGTAATAGTATTTTCTTAATCGCGCTTCTGCATTCTGTAACTTTTCTCTCAACGGCAGTTTGTAAATGTTCCATCTAAACTTTAGGGGCCATATTCATAGACATTCTTAGCGCGGGCTTCCGGTGGATGATCAGCGAACTAACGTTTTTCGTATTCATAAACCAGTGTTAGCGATATTATATGATATGGTATGGTATGGTATGGTATATGATATGATATATGATATGATATGATATGATATGATATGATATGATATGATATGATATGATATGATATGATATGATATGATATGATATGATATGATATGATGTGATGTGATATATGATATGATATGATATGATATGATATGATATGATATGATATGATATGATATGATATGATATGATATGATATGATATGATATGATATGATATGAATCCTGTACAAGTAATCACTCGATAGCCAGGGCTAGGTTAGGACGCTCGTACTAGCGAAATGTCTATGCATAGCACCCCAGGAGTTTAATTACAGGTTAGTACTATCTGTATTTTGCTAACTCATTACCTAAGACCACATATTCGTTGTTTTCAGTTTCTATTCAGCAACAATATCGTAATTATTGTTCCTATCTGTTCTTCTTATCCCAGATAATGCAGACTGCTCCATGCTCTGAATCCCTCTTCTGTCCCTAACTAACAACGAGTGCAGTCATCTGCTAGAACTCTGGCAAATTGATTCAGATGTCGAAACCATGTCGCTCTGTCCGGACATAAAAGCCTCCTCCCTCAGCACGGCTGCATTAGAATCAAGAGATTCATACGTACGTGCAGGAAACTAAAACCGCTGTCATATATATAGCTGTATTAATTTGCCAGGAGTTGTTAAGGTTACAGTACGGAGAAATATCACGTGCAGTAGATTAATTTAAAAACTGCCACAACCAACACCGAAACACCAGAAAATTGTCACAGAGTAGCTATCTCGTAGTTTTGCAAAGTTGGGAGTAGGGATGGCGGTAATTACCCGTACTGTAACCTCTGGTTTCCACAACATAAAGCCCTTTACATTAGAAGACAGCGTGTTCATTGATACAGCTCTCCAATCTGAAACACGTTCATAATTGTATTAGGAAATGGCCACTGGGTGTTTTCAAACACATCCATTCGCCGAATAAGAATATGAAATTGAAAGTTCTATTTTATATCCTACTATAGGGTGACTAGATTTCCAAAATAGAAAAACGGGACACTTATTAAAGTTGACATGAATCAATATTTAATAATATCAAGGGAAAAATTATTCCGGGGCCGGGTATCGATCCCGGGACCTCTGGTTGAAATTACCAGCGCTCTACCAACTGAGCTACCCAGGAACTCCACCCAAAACCGTCTCAACTTTTCTCTTTATATCCACACAACTCGCGTGGACTGATGAGACGCTAGAAACCCACATCGAGTGCACAATAAATTATTGTGGCTCAGGTTAAATGAGAGAAGAAAGTTACATTCCCTTTCTCTCTTATACCGAATTTTGCACACCTCTACTCCCTCTTACTTATCTGTCCGATTCCACAGTCTTTCTCGGTATCATAACTTAAATACTCGGTCACAATATGACAACACGCTAGAAATACCACTGCACACAACATCCCTTTAGTCTTCGTCTTTCACTGTTGCTACTTCTCGTCACTGGAATTCTCTGCCGCCTGAAGTCAAGGGCTGCCGAACTTTAATTTCCTTTAAATGTAAATTAGAAAAGTATCTTATGATGAGTTGCCAGACCTAGCGTGTTGCAAATGTGTTCCACTGTATTTATTATTATTATTATTATTATTATTATTATTAGTATTATTATTATTATTTTTTCTTATTTTTATTATCTAAATCGAGTTTATTTATCACTTAACGCCAATATGTATCCCACTGTGTTGTTTTTTATTATTAATCTATTTTTTGTGTACATTTCATTCAATTGTCGGTTTCTGATTTAATTATGTAAATCCTATTTAATTGTAATCTAATACTAATATGTATACTAATGTGTTTATTTTCATTTTTACTGTGTACATTTTTCTTTTTTTTATTGAATTATCGGCTTCTGTTTTTATGTGATTCGCATTTGATTCTAACAAATTAATATGTATTTCACTATGTCTATTTTTATTTTACGAGGTAAATTTTATGTAACTACCTCTTTTGATCTCATTATATAATCAGTATGTAATTACTTAATTCTGATCAAGTTTTATGATCAACTGTGTAAGCAAGTTTTAATCCTGGTTAAGTGTAAGAGAAGGCCAGGTTAAATAAAGCCATTATCATTATTATTATTATTATTATTATTATTATTATTATTATTATTATTATTATTAACGAGTTTATTTCTAACTTCCCATTGCAAGTGCGGTTTTTGCTTATCGTAACGTTAAATTAAATTTTCACTGTATTCATGCAGTTAAAGAACCAATCAATTAATGACCATTCCGAGAAAAGAATTTCCTGTAACAATTTCTTTTATAACAGGCTTGCAGAATCCGTAAGTAGGGGTAGTGGCATTCTTTGCGTGTGGAAGGTTCATCAGTGGTGGCACTGTAATTTTCAAAAAGGATTGTAATAAAGTCATTGTATTTATAATGCGTTATGTCGTTTCAAGGTTTACAATTATGCTAGATTTCCTGTCGGTAGTTTCCTTGAGATATCTTAGCACTTAACCTGCTTTAGATTTTCCAAAACTTTCCTCCTATCATTACCTACGGAAGCACAAATTTGTAGCATTTAAGTAATGAACCTTGAAAGTTAATATAAAAGTCGCTATTCATTTCAATACAAAATGAACACAACGAGTGATGTCCTTAATTTAACAGCATATAAATAAATATTCAGTATACATTTCGTAATAATGAACTTATTCGATAATTTGTCTCTTCCATAATTCTTATTATAGGCTTTGTTGAAATGTCGTTTAATTTTAAAATGACGTGTAGAAATAAATTGGATTGGACACAGTAAATAAGCAATTCTTTCGTCTTATTCAACAAAAAAATCATATTGACATTTCCTTTGAAGTAGTATTTCTTCACGTGTTTAGATTTTGCCATGTTCCAGTTCTCTTCAAACTACAGTACGCGTATTAAGTATTTATTTATTTAGTTATTTATTTACTTGGCTGCAGTGCGTTACAATGTTGAATGACGGCATTGACCTCCGGTCATATAGCTATCACCCACTTATCAACATAGGATTTTATATATAGGCTATACATAGGTAGACCTTCTTACATTATATGTACACATACATTTAAAATTTTATTTTACATGTATTTTAACTTATTTATTTCCCTCATTCGTTTTTCTCTTACTTTCCAAAGGTATGTTCCTAAGGATTTTATAAACTCTTCATTTGTAATTCTTGATAACGTATTGTGTACCTGCCACCGCAAGAATTAATGTTAATTCAGCCGACCGCAATTAGAACTCTATGACACGCTGGTAGAAAAGATGGGTGGGGTAGGAGGAACTACAGTTCTGCAGGTCTGGTTTATTAGTTGCAATATGTAATATATTGTAATTTCTTAATACTGGAATAACGTAAACATCCTGGGGTCTAAATTCCTTAAAAATATCTTGAACACTTGAGAGACTACACTAGCATTCTGTGAGAGCCAAATCCATGCAACGAATGTAACAGTCTTGAAAGAATGTTATGTTTCCTCTTTACAGAGGAATTTTGTAATGTACAGGGACATCATTTTATTTTTACTTCAATTTTTATTGTACCTGAGTTTTTGAATGTACTTCACTCCCACCCCTTCTACTAATGAAGCTCAACCGTCCTCCACACAGATCCAAGACCGCATATACAGTCATAGTAGCCTTACGGTCATTGTAAACAGTACGTTCCAAAAATATGTTCGCGTTTTCCAGTGACGAAAGAGCTTTCAATATTGAATCATTTTCGCACAGGTACTGTCATCCATTTGCCTATGTCGTATCCCGGTTTTTCCTCACCAGCTTTTTTTCGCCAGCTAGTGGCTGGCCTGTCTTAGCTCTTTTCTGAGAACATTAATTTCTGTTAGGAATTGGACGTCTACGTAATATTATACAACTGTTTAAAATAACTTAAATAAAAGGGCCTCGTTGAGTAATTAACTGTCACGTGATTTCCTCCCTTTCTACGACACCACGATATAACCACTTGGACGGACAGTAGATAGCATGTCTGAGTAATTTTATCTTTTCGGGTCGGGCAGAAGTGAAGATTGAATTTACAGTACGTAAGGTACTCTTTTATAGAGTAGGTACAGAATTATCTCAACAAGAGTTACTACTACAAAGAATGAAATTGGTAATTACAATTAGGTACAATAGTCTATAGTGCGATAATATGCACATTAGAACTGAAGCCTGTATCCAAATGAATGGCCACCATTTTAAAAAATGTGTTTAAATATCCATATTATGATTATTTTTCAATTTAACTTCATTCTCTATATTGTACGCTAATGTGCTGTGACAGTATAATATACACTGCATAATGAATACGTCCACATGGACAGCTCAGTTCGTGAGTAAAAACACTCATTGTTAATACTGTACTTTATGTTGATTAAACAAAAACATATTGAAAACGATGAAACTCAAAAGCGCAATATTTCCTAGTTTACTTGAATTGATGAACTACTTTTCTTCCCTCCTATACCTAGTAAAGTGATTTGTTTATATATTACGTCAGTATCATCGAACTCCAGTCGTGGAAGGGGGTAGCAAACGGCGTTGATGCAGAGGTATAGGCAAGTTAATATTAAAATTATTAGTAAAAATAAAATGATGTCCCTGTATATTCATGTATACAAAGTAATTATAGCGTTAAATATTCCCGAAATCATAATGAAGCAAACAATCTCGTAGAAAGAGGTCATAGTGTGTTCGAAACAATCTTAATCAGATATCCCATAATTTGGAATGAATGTTTATTTTCATGCATATTCTAGCTTATAGCACCAATAACCTTCCTCTTCATGCACAGACATATGAATCCAAGAGAAGCAATAACCGTTTAGACAAGTTGTGCTATTTTCAGAAGAAAACCGCAATATCTTGGCGACAATAACACATAGCGAAGTCCTAGTATAGTGACAAATAGATAATTCTATAGTCTTTCCAGTCTTATCGCAGGATACACAAGCGACCTTACAGTACAAAAATAACACGATCTTTCTGTATGGAACTTGCTATAAGCTCTGCATGGTAAAATAACCATAATAAAAGTTGTTTACAACCCACACGTATAAGAATTTCATTCCTTTTTGCATTTATACTATTTTATAATTTAACTAGGGCCTATGCGTCTTCAGATTTACAGTTGTTAGAAATTTTTTGGATTGTTTCCTTTAAATATTTAGTGATACTCAGTGACAAGTAACGAAGATTGGTTTTCAGTAACGGATGACAGACTCCTGCGGTATAGATCATAAAGGTGTTAATTTCTAAAAAGTTTCAAATTCAGGTATGAAATATGAATTTGAACATGCTCTTATATTGTTATTTTTTGTCTTAATTTTTCGCGTTAGTTTTACTAATTGAAGAATGTGGTCTCAAAACGCGTTCAGTCAATTGAGTCATGTATGTACTGGGATTAATGACTAAGGGTTTATCTTTCAAAGTACAGAATCAAGTTATTGCACTGGTTATAGCGTGGGGACGCCAAGCCGAGTAGAGGCGATCACGCTAACTTTAAAGGTCTCCGTATATGGAAATATAAAAATTGGAGATTTATCCTTCGAAGAGGTGGAAAAATTCAAATATCTTGGAGCAACAGTAACAAATATAAACGACCTCGAGAGGAAATTAAACGCAGAATAAATATGGGAAATGCGTATTATTATTGGGTTGAGAAGCTCTTATCATCCAGTCTGCTGTCCAAAAATCTGAAAGTTAGAATTTATAAAACAGTTATATTACCAGTTCTTCTGTATGGTTGTGAAACTTGGACAGGCCATAAAAAGGTGCGGTGATCATTGGAGGATCTCATTCATTTACTTTATTATTATTATTATTATTATTATTATTATTATTATTATTACTATTATCATTATTAAATTTTACTTGAAGCAAGTAAAGCGATCGGTTTGGAAGTAAATCCCGAAAAGACAAAGTATATGATTATGTCTCGTGACCAGAATATTGTACGAAATGGAAATATAAAAATTGGAGATTTATCCTTCGAAGAGGTGGAAAAATTAAAATATCTTGGAGCAACAGTAACAAATATAAATGACACTCGAGAGGAAATTAAACGCAGAATAAATATGGGAAATGCGTATTATTATTGGGTTGAGAAGCTCATCCAGTCTGCTGTCCAAAAATCTGAAAGTTAGAATTTATAAAACAGTTATATTACCAGTTCTTCTGTATGGTTGTGAAACTTGGACTCTCACTCTGAGAGAGGAACATAGGTTAAGGGTGTTTGAGAATAAGGTGCTTAGGAAAATATTTGGGTCTAAGCGGGATGAAGTTACAGGAGAATGGAGAAAGTTACACAACACAGAACTGCACGCATTATATTCTTCACCTGACATAATTAGGAACATTAAATCCAGACGTTTGAGATTGGCAGGGCATGTAGCATGTATGGGCGAATCCAGAAATGCATATAGAGTGTTAGTTGGGACCGGAGGGAAAAAGACCTTTAGGGAGGCCGAGACGTAGATGGGAGGATAATATTAAAATGGATTTGAGGGAGGTGGGGTATGATGATAGAGACTGGATTAATCTTGCACAGGATAGGGACCGATGGCGGGCTTATGTGAGGGCGGCAATGAACCTTCGGGTTCCTTAAAAGCCATTTGTAAGTAAGTATTATTATTATTATTATTATTATTATTATTGTTATTATTATAAGAAACTAAAAGAATTAAATAAAAATGAGAAAGACAATTTACAAATTAACCCTATAGCAGAAAAAAAATGATTAGATTATTATCAACAATTATGGACCAATGCTGAAGATGAGGCAGATATAGAACTAATTCAGAACAATGTTGACGTGGACCCCATAAGTTTGAATGAACTAATCACGGTATTAATGAAGAGTAAAAACCGGATATCATCAGGCCCAGATGAAATAAACACCGAACTTTTCAAATACGCACCGCAGTCCTTATTACTCAGATTCCTAGATCTGATCAATATTTGTTGGAGATACGGACCAGTTCCTGATGAGTGGAATAAATGAATTACCGTCTCCATTTTTAAAAAAAGGCAGCCGCAAAGACTGTAACAATTATAGAGGAATAAGTTAAGTATTTTAAACGCAAGTTGCAAGATTTATGCAAAGTTGTTAAACCAACGTTTAAATGTAATCACAGAAGCAACCCTCCTTGAAGAGCAGAATGGGTTTAGACGCAACAGATCGTGCATAGACTGAGTATTCTCAGTGTCACAACTAA